>NW_026002143.1:1407927-1465005 GCF_001458135.2 Marmota marmota marmota | reverse complement strand
TATTGTTAGCTTTAGGGTTAGGGTTAGGGTTAGGTTTGGGGTTAGTGTTATTGCTAGGTTTTGTGTTAGGGGTAGTGTTAGTATTATGTTTAGTGTTAGGTTTAATGTTATTGTTAGGGTAAGGTTAGAGTTAGGATTAGTGTATGGTTAGGGTTCGTGTCTTGGTTAGTGTTAGTGTTAGTGTTAGTGTTTGGGTTAGGGTTACGTATAGTGTTAGGTTTAGGGGCGGGTTTAGGATTAGTGTTAGAGGCAGGTTCAGGGTTAGTGTTAGTGTTAGGATTAGGGTTAGGGTTAGGGTTAGGGTTAGGATTTTGTTTTGGTTTAGGGTTAGGTTTAGTTTTAGTGTTAGGTTTAGGTTTAGAGTTAAGATTAGGATTATGGTTAGAGCTAAGTTTAGGGTTAGGTCTAGTGTTAGTTTTATGGTTACCCGCAGTGATAGGGTTAGTTTTACGTTAAGGGTTTTTGTTAAGTTTAGGGTCAATGTTAGGTTTAGGGTTAGGTTTAGGTTTCGGGTTAGTGTTACTGTAAGTGTTAGTGAGTGGGTTATGATTGGGGTTAGGGTTAGTGTGAGGGTTATGGTTAGAGTTATTGTTACGTTTAGGTTTAGGGTTAAGATTAGGTAAGTTTTAGGGTTAAATTTAGTTTTTGTTTTAGTGTTAAGGTTAGGGTTGCGGTTAGTGTTTTGGTAAGGGTTAATGTTAGAGTTAGGGTGATATTTAGGGTAAGTGTTATGGTTAGAATTTATGTTAGAATTAGGGTACTGTAATCATTAGGTTTACAGTTAGGATTGGGGTTTGGTTTCAGATTAGTGTTAGGGTTTGTGTTAGAGTTAGGAATAGTGTTAGGGTTAGGGTTGGGGTTAGTCTTAAGGTTATGTTTAGGGTTAGGGTTAGCTTTAAAGTAAGAGTTAGGGTGAGGTTTTGTGTTAGGGTTAGGGTTAGGGTTAGGTAAGGGTTAGTGTTACATTAGGGACAGGGTTATGGTTTAGATTAGGTTTTGTGTTAGGGTTAGGGTTAAATTTAGTGTTAGTGTTAGGATTATGGTTAATATTAGGGTTAGAGTTAGGTTTAAGATTATCCTTAGGGTTAGGGTTAGAGTCAGGGTAAGGGTTAGTATTTGGTTTAGGGTCAGGGATTATGTTATGGTTAGTGTTAGGGTTATCGTTAAGGTTCGAGTTACTGTTAGGGTTAGGAATAGTGTTAAGGTTAGGGGAATGTTTAGGGTTAATATCAGGGCTAGGGTTAGGGTTAGTGTTAGGGTTAGGGTTCATTTTATATTTAGTGTTAGGGTAAGGTTTAGAGTTAGGGTTAGTGTTAGTGATAGGGTTAGCATTAGGGTTAATGTTTGGGTTAGGGTTAGTTTTTGGTTTAGGGTTAGGGTTAGTTTGCGGATTAGGGTTAGGTTTATTATTATGTTAAGTGTTAGGGTTATGGTTAGGGTTAATGTTAGGATTGGGGTTGGGTTAGTCTTAGTGATATGGTTAGGGTTGGGGTTAGGATTAGTGTTAGTGTTGGGTTAGGGTTAGTGTCACTGTTCGTGTTAGAGATAGGTTTAGGATTAGTATTCCAGCTATGGTTAGGATTAGTGTTAGGTTAGGTTAAGGGTTATGAGGATAAGGCTTAGGTTTAATGCCCAGGTTAGGGTTAGGTTTAGGGATAGGTTTACGGTTAGGGTTAGGGCAAGTGTTAGGTTTAGTGTTAGGTTTATTGTTAGGGTTCTGTTTATGGTTAGTTTTAGGTTTATTGTTAGGGCTATGGTTAGATTTAGGGTTAGTATTAGGGTAAGGGTTAGTGTTAGGTTTAGGTTACGGTTGGGATTTGGGTTAGGTGTAGTGTTAGGGTTGAGGATAGGTTTTTGATTAGTGTTAGGGATAGTTTTAGTATTAGGATTAGGATTAGGGTTAGGGTTAGGGTTAGGGTTAGTGTTATGGATAGGTTTTGGGTTAAGTTTAATGTTAGGATTATTGTTACAGTTAGTATTATGCTTAGAGTTAGGTTTAGTGTTGGGTTTAGAGTTAGTTTTAGGATTACAGGTAGGGTTATTGTTAGTTTTAGGGTTACGGTTTCTGATAGGGTTAGAAATAGTGTTAGGGTTTGTGTTTGGTTTAGGAGTAGGGTCAGTGTTAGGCTTAGATTTAATGGTTACTGTTATGGTTAGGTTTAGATTTAAGGTTAGGTAAGGGTTAGGATTAAATTAGGTTTAGTGTTAGAGTTAAAGTTAGGGTTGAGTTAAGTGTTAGGGTTAGGGTTAGGGTTAGGGTTAGATTTAGGGTTAGAGTTAGGAGTAAGGTTAGGATTTGTGTTAGGGTTATGGTTATAGTTAGGTTTAGGATTAGTGTTAAAGTTAGTGTTAGTGTTAGGATTTGGGTTAGGGTTATATTTAGGGTTAATTAAGGGTTAAGGTTAGGTTTAGGGGTAGTGTTAGGGTTAGTGTTACGGTTTGGATTAGGGTTTTGGTTAGTTCTAAGTTTACAGTTATGGATCGTGTTATGGTTAGAATTAGATTTATGGTTAAGGTTAGAGTTAGGGTTAGGATTAGGGTTAGGGATACTCTTAAGGTTAAAATAGGTTTAGGGTTAGGATTAGTGTTAGGGTTATGTTATGGTTAGGGTTTGTATTACGATTGGGTTTAGTGTAAAATTAGGGTTAGTGTTAGTGTATGGTTAGGGTTAGAATTAGGGTTAGGATTAGGGTTAATTTTAGAGTTATGTGTAGGGTTAGGATTAGTGTTAGGGTTATGGATAGGTTAGGATTATTGTTAAAGTTAGGGTTAGTGTAAAATTAGGTTTAGTTTTAGTGTAAGGTTTAGGGTTAGAATTAGGTTTAGGGTTTGGGTTCATTTTAGAGTTATGTGAGGTTTAGGATTAGTGTTAGGGTTAGTGTTAGGATTCGGGAAATGGTTTGTGTTAGGGTTAGATTTACGGTTAGGGTTGTGAGTAGGACTAGGATTAGAGTTAGTGTTAAAATTAGGCTTAGAGTTAGTATTGCGGTTAGTGTTAGGTATAGGGTTATGATTATACTTAGTGTAAGTTATGGGGTTAGGTCTGGGGTTAATGTTAGTGTTACAGTTAGTTTTAGGTTTAGTGTTAGGTTTAGTGTTAGGGTTAGGTTTATGATTAGATTTAGGTAAGGGTTAGTGTTAGGGCTAAGGTTTTTGTTAGAGTTATGGTTATCGTTAGGTTTTGTGTTAGGGTAAGGGTTTGCGTTGCGGTTAGGATTAGTGTTAGAGTTAGGGTTAGGTTTAGGTTTAGGGTTAGCTTAAGGGTTAAGGGTATAATTAGGGTTAGTGTTAGATTCAGTTTTAGAGTTAGGGTTAGGTTAGGGTTAGGGTTAAGATTAGGGTTTGTTTAGGGATTAGGTTTAGTGTTAGGGATAGGATTAGTGTTAGGGTTAAGGTTAGGGTTAGGGTTAGGTTAGGATTAGGGTTATGGTTATGGTTCATTTTAGGATTAGGGTTAATGTTATATTTAAGTTTAGGATTAGTGTTAGGATTAGGGTGAGAGGTAGTGTTAGGTTTTGGGTTAGGTTTAGCATTAGTGTTTGTGTTAGGTTTATACCTAGTTTTGGATTTAGTGTTAGTGTTAGGGTTAAGGTTAGTGTTTGGTTTAGGGTTAGGGTTAGGATGAGGGTTATTGTTAGGTTTTGGGTTGAATTTTTGGTTATCCTTAGGATTACTTTTAGAATAAGTGTTAGGGTAAGAGTTTAGTTTAGTGTTAGGGTTAGTGTTATACTTAATGTTAGATTTAGGATTAGAGTTTGTGTTTGAGTTAGGGTCAGGGTTCAGGTTAGTGTAAGGTATAGTGTTAGGGTTATGGTTAATGATAAGCTTAGGGTTGGGGTTAGGGTTAAGGTTAGTGTTAGGGTTGGTGTTCGGGTTAGGGTTAGGGTACATAATAGGGTTGGGTTAGAATTAGTCTAAGGGTTAGGATAAAGATTAGTGTTAGTGTTAGGGTTAGGGTTAGTGATAGGGATAGGTTTAGTGTTAGGGTTAATTTTAGGTTAGGATTAGGATTAAGGTTAGGTTAAAGTTAGGGTTATGGTTAGATTTAGGGTTTGTGTTATGATGAGGGTTGAGGTTAGGTTTAGATTTAGGGTTAGGGTTAAATTTAGTGTTAGAATTAGGTTTAGGGTTAGAGTTAGTTTAATGTTTAGGGTTAGGTTTAGGGTTAGGTTTAGAATTAGTGTTAGTGTAAAATTAGTGTTAGGGTTAGGGTTAGTTTAGGGTTATGGTTAGGTTTATGTTTAGGGTTATGGTTAGCTTTAGGGTTAGGGTTAGATTAGAGTAGGTTAGGGTTTCGTTTAGGGTTAAGATGAGTGTTAGTGTTAGGATTAGCGTAAGGTTAGTGTTAAGTTTAGGGTTAGGGTTCGTGTTAGTTTTAGGCTTAGGTTTATTATTAGGTTTAGGTTTAGGGTTTGGTTAGGTTTAGGGTTTTTTTGGTGTTAGGGTTAGGTTTCAGGTTAGCGTTAGTGTTTGTGTAGGGTAATACTTTGGTTTAAGCTTAGTGATAGTTTCAGGGTTAAAATTAGAGTTAGGTTTAGGGTTTGGGTTAGGGTTATTGTTAGGTGTAAGACAAGGGTTAGTGTTAGGGTTAAAATTAGGGTTAGGGTTAGAATTTCCGTTAGGATTAGGAATAGGGTTAGTTTTAGGGTTAATGTTAGTTTTAGGGATAGTCTTTCGGTGAGGGTTAGGCTTAGTGTTATGGTTAGGTTTGTTGTTTGTGTTAGGGTTACCTTTATGGTTAGTTTTAGGGTTAGTGTTAGGTTTAGGATTAGGGTTAGGGTTAGGTAAGTGTTAGCATTACAGTTAGCTTAGGGTAAGGGTTATAGTTTTAGATAGGATTTGTGTTTGAGTTAGGGTTATGTTAGGGTTAGAGTTAGGGTTAAGGTTAGTGTTAGAGGGAGGGTTAAGGTATGTGTTACAGTTATGTTTAGTTTAGGGTTAGGTTTTGTGTTAGGCTTAAGATTAGGTTAGGTTTAGGTTTTTGGTTAAATTTAGTTAGGTTTAGGGATATGTTTACATTTAGTATAAGGGTTAGGGTTAGGATTAGTGCTTGTTTTAGGGATTGGATGAGTGTTGATATTAGGTTTAAGGTTAGGGTGAGGGTTAGATTTACTGTTATGTTTAGTATTAGGGTTTGTGTCAGGGTTGTGGTTATTGTTAGGGGTGGGATAACAGTAAGGATTAACTTTAGGTTTATGGTTAGGGTTAGTGTTAATTTTAGGGTTTGGGTTATGGTTAGGGTTTGTGTTAGATTTGGTTTAGGGTTAGGGTTAATGTTAGGGTTGTGTTTGAGTTATGGTTAGTGTTAGGGTTAGCATTAGGGTTAGGTTTTAGGGTTATTGTTAGGTTTAGCATTAGTCTTTGTGTTAGGGTTATGGTTAAAGTTTTTTGGGGGAGGATATTGTTAGGGTTAGGATTATGGTTATGGTTACAGTTAGTGTTAGGATTAGGGATAGTGTTATGTTTAAAATTATTGTTAGGTTTAGGGTTGTTGATAGGGTTAGTGTTAGTGTTAGCATTAGATTTAGGTTTAGTGTTTTTGGTAGGGTTAGCATCCTTGATGGGTTTAGTTTTACTTTTAGGGTTATTGTTAGGATTAGGGTTAGTGTCAGGATTAGGGTTATGGTTAGGGTTAATTTTAGTGTTAGTATTAGGGCTTGAGTTAACATTAAGGTTAAGGGTAATGATATTTTTAGGGTTAGGGTTCAGGTTAGGTTTACGATAATGGATAGATTAGGTTTAATAATATTGCTAGGGTCAGCTTGTGGATTAGCATTAGGGTTTGTGTTAGGGTTTGGGTAATGGATAGGGTTAGAGCAAGGGTTAGGGGTAGGTTTATGTTTAGAGTTAGGGCTAGGGGTAGGATTAGCTTTAGTTTTAGTGCAAGGATTAAAGTTAGGTTTAGGTTTAGGGTAAGGGTTAGTGCTAGGTTTAGGGTATGACTTAGTGTTATAGTGAGGGTTGGGTCTCAGATTAGGGCTATGTTTTGGGTTACATTAAGAGTACTTCTTAGGTATTCAGTAATGTAAGAACTAAGGTTACAATTAGGGCTAATTTAGGGTTACATTTATGACTGAATCTAGTTTTAGGATTAGGTTTGTGTTTAGGGTGATAATTTTAACTAGGGTTACTGTTAGGATCCGAGTCACGGTCACAGTTCGTTTTATGGTTAGGGATAGGACTCAAATTAGGGGTAGGATTAGGGCTAGATATAGGATTAGGATTTGGTTTAGTTTAAGGGTTAGGGTTAGTCCTATGGCTCGGTTTTGTTTTAGGAGTAAAGGTAACGTTAAGGGTAGTTTTATGATTAGCATTTGTGTTATTGCTACTGATAGGGTGAGTTTAGGCTTAGGAGTAGATTTTAAGTTTTGGTTAATTCTAGTGTTAGGGCTATGGCTAGTGTTAGGGCTATGGCTAGTGTTAGAGCTAAGATTAGGGCTAGTGTTTGGGTTAGGGTAAAGGAAGTGTTAGAACTAGGAATATGGATATGGCAAGAGTTTGATTTAGTCTTGGGGCTAGAGTTTGGGTAAGGATTAGGGCTAAATTAGGGCTAGGAATAGGTCTAGGCTTAGTGTTAGGCATAGGCCTAGGATTAGGGTTCTTTTTATTATTAGGTTTAGGGGAAAGGCTGCCTGTTTGATTTCCACCTCCTTTTGCATTTACCAATAGGTGTCAAAATGAAGTGAAACCTTAAAATACAATGTGTTCATTATAGTGAACCTTTGAATTGAGAAGAACATACCTTGGGAGCATACTAAGGCTAGACAAAAGATGACTCCTGCGCTTTATCATAGAAATTTGAATAAAACTAACTCTCACCCTATCATTACCTCTAACCCTAGAATTAGCTGTAACCCTAAACCTAACATTAACCATAACCTTATTAGAGAACCATTGATCCTAGAATTCCCACCATTGGGGAGCCTTGCGGGGCAAGCTAAGTGATGAATCCTAAACAATATCAAACAAATATGACCAAATAAGTATGGGAGGTATTTCAGTACCTGCATATTTTCCTGATTTCTCTTAAAGGGCTCTAAGATTAAGTTGTTTTTGCATGCTTAAGCATATGCCTACTTTTACAAGGAACATACCATAGTCCCTACAGAGAACTGATGGAGTGTGTGAAGTTTCAAGTAGCTAGCACAAATCCTGTTTGATTTTCAACTCCATTAACTTTCTCATATAGGTCAAAATGAAATGAAATCTTAAAATACAAAATGTTGCTGACAGCGAACCAGTGAATGGAGAAGGCCTAAACCTGGGGAATAGAGTAAATCTAGCTAAAAGATAAATCCTTCCAACTATCAAAAATTTTGAATAAAACTAATCCTAACCCTAACACTAGCTGTAATCCTAGCTCTTCCCCTAACCTTAATTTTTAATGAAAACTTTGACCATAGAATTTCCAAAATTGGGAAGCCTATTTTTGCAAGCTAAGGGATGAATGCTGCACAGTATCAAAGAATTCTGTCTAAAAATTTGATGGAGCATATCAGTATATGCATATTTCTTTTTTTATCTTCTAAAGGACTCTTGAATAAAGTTGTTTTTACATGCTTCAGCTTAGGCCTACTGTCACAAGAACAAACCAGAGATTGCTCACAGAGAATTGATTGAGTGTGAAGTTTCAAGCAGCTAGCACCAATGCTCTGATTTCCAGCTCCATTTCCATTTACCTGTATAGGACAAAATGAACTGAATCTTTAAAGTACAAACTATTCCTTAAAGTGAACCATAGAACCTAGGAGTTCCAAACATGTGGAATATAATAAGGGTAGCAGTAAAATGAATCCTGCCCAGTATCAAAGAATTTTGAACAAAACTAACTCTAACCCTAATACTAGAACTAACACTAGTCCTAACACTATCCTTAATACAAATCCTAACCTGTTGGAAAAACTGTTGATCCTCAAAATTCCAAACGTGGAGAGCCTAGTGGGATAAGCTATCAGATGAATCCTATGCAGTATCAAAGAAATATGACCAAATAATTGAGTTGGTATTTCAGTTCATGCATATTCCTCTGTTTTCTGCTAAAGTGCTCTCGGATAAAGTTGTTTTTGCAATCTTCATTATATGGCTACTTTCACAAGGAACAAACCAGAGAGTTCACACAGATAACTGATTCAGTGTTTGAAGTTTCAAGCAGCTAGCACCAATCAAATCACGGTTTGATTTCAACCTCCATTTTCATTTACCTATATAGGTCAAAATGAAGTGAAACCTTAAAATACAGAGTGTCTGTGTTAGTGAACCATTGATATGAGAAGGCCCAAACCTGAGGAGCTTATTAAGGCTAGGTAAAAGATGACTCCTTCCAAGTAATAAAGAAATTTGTACAAAACTTACTCTCACCCTAACACTACTTCTAACACTAGCCCTAACCCCAAACCTAAAACTAACCCTAACCTGATTAGAGAACCATTGATCCTAGAAGTCCCACACTTGGAGAGCTTTGTGGGGAAAGCAAAATAATGAATCCTACTCAGTATCAAACAAATCTGCAAAAATAATTACAGGAGGAATTTCAGTGCATTCATATTACCTGCTTTCTCCTAAAGGGCTCTCAGATAAAGCTGTTTTTGTATGCTTCAGCTTAGGCCTACACTCAGAAGGAACATACCACAGTGTCCCCACAAAGAATTCAGGGTGTGTGTGCAGTTTCAAACAGCTAGCATAAACCCTGTTTGATTTCCAGGTCAATTTACATTTACTCGTATAGGTCAAAATAAAGTAAAATGAAAATATTAACTCTTCCAGACAACAAAACATTGAACCAAAAGGCCTAAACCCGGGAAAGAGAGTAAGGCTAGTTAAGGATGAATCCAGGATTGTATCAAAGAAATTTAAATAAAGCAACTGTAACCCTAACACTACCTCTAAACTGAGCCCTAATCCTAATCCTACACATTAACATAGCCCTACCACTAACCTTAAATTTAACCCTAATTTTAACTGTAACCATTATCCAAACCCTATGTCTACCTCTATGGATTACCATAACTCTAACCCTAACCCTAATGTTAAACGTAGCCCTAACCCAAACATTTACCCTAGTCCTGCTCTAACCTTAACCCTCGCCCTCACCCTAAATCTAGCTCCAACCATAACACTTACCCTAAACCTAACCCTAACCATTACACTAGCCATTTTCCTAACCATAAATGCAACCCTAACCCTAGCTGTAATCCTATCTTTAACCATAAATTTAAGACTAGCCAAAATGCTAACAATAGGACTAAACCTAACTGCATACCTATTACTAAGGCTATTCAAAACCCTAAATCTAACCTGAAATCTAACCCTAACAATATCCATTACTCTAAACCTAATGCTAATTTGAGCCTTAACCCTAAACCTAAACCAAAACCAATCGCTAATCCTTACCCTGACTGTAATAATACACCTAGCTCTAATCCTGACCTTTAACCTAAACCTAACACTTACAGTAGACCTATTGATAACCAAACCCTACAACTACCCTTAACTGTAGTGGTAGACCTGACATTAGCCCTAGTCTTAATCCTAGCCCTAGCCCTAATCCAAACCCTCATCCGAGCCATAAACATAGCCTTAAAACTAACATTCACCCTAGTCCTAATGAAAGACCTAAACCAAATTATAACCCTAACCCTAACTTTAACTCTAACTGTATCTATTACTCTAAATATAATCCTTATCCTAATTCTAACCCTATGATTAACAATAACCCTATCACTATACCCAAAACTATCAATTACTCTAAACCTAACTTGAACCCTAAACCTAACCCTATCTTTTCCCTAATCCTAACCCTACCTCTAATTTGAGCCATAACCCTAAACTCAAATCGAAACCAAGTCTTAACACTGACCCTGGCAGGAATAATTTCCCTAACTCTAAACCTGACTCTTACCCTATACCTAACCCTTACAATATACCTAGCCAAAAACCTTTCCCTAAAACTATCCCTAACTCTAACCCTAGACCTGACATTAGCCCTAGCCATAATTCTAGCCCTAACCCTAACACAAACCCAAGACCTTATCTAGAGCTAAACATAGCATTAATTTCAATCCTAACCCAAACTCTAGGCCTAACACTGACACTAACCCTAATCCTAATCTTAGCCCTAATTTAGCCCTATCCCTAACCCTAGTCCTAAGACTAACTCTAACTCTCACATTAGACCTTTCACTTATTCTAACCCTATCCATTACCATTAACCTAAACCTAGCCGTAACCCTAGTCCTAACCCTTGCCCTATCCTTTGCCCTAGCACTAACCTTAGAAAAAAACCTAACTCTAAATCGAGCCCTAACCCAAAGACTAAGCCAAACCCTAACACTAGCCCAGAGCATAACACTAATCCTAAAACTAGCCCTAATTTTAGCCGTAGCCCTAAAACAAAACCAAGCTATAACTATAACTCTAACCCTTAACCTAAAGCAAACCATAACCTTAAACCTAGCCCTAACTCTAGTCCTAATATGAGTTGTAAGCCGAAACCTTAAACTAACCCTGAACCTGACACTGACCCTAACACTACAAGCTCTAAATATCACCCTATCCCTAAACCTAAACCTAACACTAAATCTAGCCCTAAAACCCTAAAACTAGCTCTAAAAATCACGCTAGTATTTATATTAGCCCTAACCCTACCTATCCCTAACTTAACTCAAAACCTAGCCCTAATCCTAGCTTTAACCCTAGCCCTATTCGTAAACATAAACCTCGACCTAAACCGATCTCTAACTCTATCCATTACCATAACCCAAACCATAATCCTTGGCTAACCCTAGGCATGAACCTGAAGCTAACTCTAATCTTAACCTAATCTATTTCCCTGAAACTAATTTGAACCTAAACCTAAACGTATCATTACCCTAACCCTAACACTAACATTAATTCAAGTCCAATCTTTAAACCTCAACCTACCCCAAACCTTAAACCTGACCTTGACCCTAAAAAAACCCTTAGCTCTAAACTTGAACATAAACCTACACCTAACCCTTACCCTAGATGTAGTCATAATCCTAACCTTAAAACAATATTTTACCATAATTCTGGACCTGAAATTAGCCCTAGCCTTAATCCTAGTCCTAAAACTAAAACAAACCCTAGCCCTCATCCTAGCCCTAAACCTAGTTTAATCATAACCCTAAACCTAATCCTACAGCTAACCCAAATTTTAACCCACACCCTAACCCTATATCTAGCTATAATGCCATCAATTACCCTAAGCTTAACCTTAACCCTAACCCTAACTCTAGGCTTCAGCCAAACAATAAACCTAGCCCTAATCTTAGCACTAATTCAGCCCTATCTCTAACCCTAACAATAACCCTAGCCCTTAGACTCACTCTAACTCTCGCCCTATACCTATGCATAGTTCTAACCCTATCCTTTACAATAACTCTAACCCTAGCCCTAACATTTGTCCTATCCTTAGTCCTAGCCCTAACCCTAGATCTAACTCTAACTTCAAATCTAACCCTACCCTAGGCCTAACCTTAACACACTATCCCTAACACTAACCCTAGGACTAAAGCAAAACCAAGAAATATTCCTAACCAAAAACATTAACTTAAACAAAACCCTAACACTAAACCTAGACATATACCTAGCCCTAATTCAAATTCTAACACTGACTTTAAAACTAAAACTGACCCTGACTCATATCCTAACACTCAACCTACTACTAAAAATTGACCTCTCATTAAACCAAATGCTAAGAATAACCCTAATAATAATTAGAGTCCTATCCCTAACCCTAAAATGAATCCTGACCTGACTCTTAACCTAACACAAAACCTAGCTATAAATATCATCCTAAACTTAAACCTAACCCTAACACTAAACCTAACCATAACTCTAAAACTAACCAAATTTTAACCCTAGTTCTTATATTAGTCGTGACCCTAATCCTATCCCTAACTCTAACACAAACACTAGCCCTAAACTTAGATTTAACCCTAACTCTAACCCTAACCATAGCCTTAAACGTAGCTCTAAACCAATAACTTACTCTAGGCAAAACCCTAAACCTAAGGGTAACCCTAGACCTATCCCTAATCTTTAGGCTAACCAAAATTCCTAACTCTATTAATAGCCCTAACCCTAGCTCTCATTCTAGCTCTAACCCTATCCCAAATTCTAATGCTAACCCTGACCCTTTTACTGACCCTACCACTAATCCTAGGTCTACTTCTAACCCTAACTCTAACCCAAAACCTATGGTAATCCTTTCCCTAGACCTAACCCTGAAGCTAACATCCAGGTTACCCTAACATAAGCTCAGACCTAACCCTTATGCTTAACATACCCCTAAACCTAACCGTAGTTCTAACCCTAACCATAACCTTAACTCAAGACGTAATCCTAACCATAACCCTAGCCATAACCTTAACTCTAACTTTATCCATTACCCTAAATATTACCCTTACACTAATGTAACCCTAGGGCTAACCTTAACCCTATCACTATCCCCAAAATGTCAATTACCCTAAACCTAACCTGAACCCTAAATCTAACCCTTATCATTACCCTAATGCTAACCCTAATGCTAATTCGAGCCCTAACCCTGAACTCAAATCTAAAACAAAGCCCAACACTGACCCTGACATTAATAATTCCCCTAGCTCTAAACCTGACTATTTCTCTATACCTAACCTTTACACTAGACTTAGCCATAAACCCAACCTTTAAACTGTCCCTAACCATAACCCTAGACCTTACTTTAGTCCTAGCCATAATCCTAGCCCTAAGCCCAGCACAAACCCTAGTCCTTATCCTAGCACCAAACATAGCCCTAATTATAAGCCTAACCCTATCAATAGGCCTAACCCTAACACTAACCATAGCCCCAATCTTAGCCTTAATATGTTCCTATGCCTATCCATATCCCTAACCCTAACCCTAGCCCAAAGACAAACTCTAACTCTCACACTAGCCCTAACTTTAGTTCTAACCCTATACTTTACTGGAAGCCAAATCCTCCCTGAACCTTAGGTCTAACCTTAGCCCTATTCATATCCCTGGCCATAACCCTAGATCTAAGCCTAACTCTAAATCTAACCCTAACAATAAGCCTAATCCTAAACCTAACCATAGCCCTAACCCTAAGGCTAATCCTAAAACTAGCCCTAACCCTAGCCATAGTTCTAAAACAAAACTGAGCCATAGACCTAACCCTAATCCTTAACATATTTCAAGCCCTAATCCTACTCCTAGCCCTAACCCTAGAAATAATTTGAGTCTTAAGCTGAACCCTAAAACTAACCCTTTCCCTGACTCTGACCTTAACACTTACCCTAAGTCTAAACATCACCCTAACCCTAAACCTAAGCATAACCCTAGACCTAGTTCTAACCCCTAATACAAAAATTAGCGCTAATAATCATCCTAGTACTTACATTAGCCATAACCCTAACCCTAGCCCTAACTTAACCCAAATCCTAGCCCTATTCCGAGCCCTAAACCTAGCTTTAACCCTAAACCTACCTGTAACACTATCACTAATTATAAACATAACCCTAGCTGTAACCCTAGCTCTAAATCTATCCATTACCCTAACCGTAACCCTTACCTTAATGCTAACCCTAGGCCTAAATCTAAACCTATCCCTAATCTTCACCCTATCCATTAACCTAAATATAACCTGAAACCTAAACCTAACCCTATCATTATGCTGATCCTAACCTTAATGCTAATTTGAGTCCTGATTTTAACCCTAACATATCCAAACAGTAATCGTGACCTTGACTCTAATAATACCCTTAGGTCTAAACCTGACCAAAACCCTAAACCTAACACTTACACAAGGCGTAGCCATAAAACTAAATATAAACTATATTTATCCATAACCATTGACCTGAAATTAGCCCTAACCATAATCCTAGCATTACACCTAGACTTAATCCTAACTGGAATCATAACCTGAGCCCTAACCCTAATTCTAACCCTCACCCTACCCCTAAACTTACCTATAACCCCATCCCTTACCATAAACCTAATCATAACCATAAACCTAACCCTAACCCCTGCCCTAAACATTGGCCTAATACTAACACTAAGCCTAGTGCTGATCCTAGCCCTAATTGAATCCTATCCTAAAACTAATCCTTGCCCTAAGACTATAATTCTTGCCCTAGTCCTAGCCCTAGTTCTATCCTTAGCCCTATCATAACTCTAGATCTAAACCTAACTCTAAATCTAAACCTAACTCTAAATTTAATTGTAATCATAAGCCAAACCAAGCCCTAACACTACACCTAACCATAATGCTAATCCTAAAACTTGCCCTAGTCCTAGCCCTAGCCATAAAACAAAACCAAGCCATATCCCTAACCCAAACCCTTAACCTAAACCAAACCCAAAACTTACACCTAGCCCTAACCCTAACTCTAAATATTACTCTGACCCTGATGCTGAACCTAAAACTAATCCTAGCTCTAAGCACCACCCTAACTTAAATTAACCCTAACACTAGACCTAGCCTTAACCGTAACCCTAAACTAGCCTTAATTGTAATCCTTGTTTGTACATTAGTCATTGTCCTAACCCTAGCATTAATGCTAACACGAATTCTACCATGGATCTGAGCCCTAAACCTAGATTTAATCCTAATCTTAACCCTAACACTAGCCCTAAACCTAACCCTAACCCAAGCCGTAACCCTACTTCTAACCCTATCACTTACCCTAAGCCAAACCCTAACACAATCACTAACCCTAGTCCTAACCCTAATCCTTAGCCTAACTTCAGCTCTAACTATATAGCTAGTCTTAACTCTAGCCCTCATTATACCTCTAAACCTAATCCTGACCCTCATCTGACCCTATAAGTAACCCTAGGTCTAAACCTGACCCTAAACCTAAACCAAAACCAAATACTAGACCTATCGGTAAGCCTATACTTATACCTAAGCTAACAATAGACCTAGACTCAAAGGTAATCCTAAATATAGCTGTAACTGTAGCCCTAGACCTAAACAAAATCCTAGTTCTAGCCCTAACAATAACCCTCAACCTAAACCAAAAACTTACCCTATCCCTAGACCTAAACCTAGTCCTTATTCTGACTCTAACCCTAAACCTAACCCTATCCCGAACACTGACTCTGATCCTAACACTTAAACTAGCTTAAAACCTGACACTAACCCCAAACATATACCTAACACTAGACAGACCTATAACCCTAAACCTAAAACTAGCCCTAAACATAACCCTAATTTTAATTTACCCAAAGTCCTAACCCTATCCCTAAACCTAACTCAAAACCTAGAGCTAATCCTAGGCCTAAACTTAGCTCTAAGCACCCTACCCTAACTCCAGTGCTAACTCTAACCCTAGCCCAACCCCTAGGCTTAACCCTAACACTAACCCTAGTTCCAATCCTAGCCCTAATTTAGCCCTAACCCTAACCCTCACCCTAAGCCTACTCCTACAAATAACTCAAATTCTCAACTTAGATGTATCCTTAGTTCTAAAAATATTCCTTACCATAACCCTAATCATAAACCTAGCATGAGCCCTAACCCTAGATCAACCCTAACTTTAAATCTAACCCTAACCCTGAGCCTAAACATCACTCAAACACTAGCCCTAACCCAGATGCTAATCCAAAATCTAGACTTAACCCTAGCACAAGCCCTAAAACAAAACTGAGCCATAGCCTAACCATAACCTTTAATCTAAACCAAAACCTAACCCTACACTTAGCACTAATTTTAGCCTTAATTCGAGTCCTAAACCTAACACTAAAACTATCCCTGACCCTGACACTGACCCTAAATATAACCCTTGCTCTAAATATCACCCTCCTAAGACTGGCAGTAATTGTAATAGTAGTTCATACATTAGCCATAGCCCTAAAATTAGCACTAACCAAACCCAAAATCTAGCCCTTATTTGAGACCCTAGTTTTAAACCTAACCCTAACCCAAAACCTAGCTTTAACCTTACCCTAACCCTAACCAGAATCCTAACCTTAACACTAGCCTTATCACTAGTTCTAACCCTATTCATAACCATAACCCTATGGGTAACCCTAGGCCTAACCCTAACCTTATTGCTAACGCTAACCTTATTCATTAACCTAAACCTAACCTGAACCCTAAGCCTAACCCTATCATTACCCTAACCCTAAACCTAATGCTAATTTTAGCCATAATCCTAAACTTAACCTAACCCAAACCCTAACACTGACCCTTCCCATAATAATATACGTAAATCTAAACCTGACCCTACCCCTAAACCTAACCTTTATATTAGACCTAGCCATAAAACTAACCCTAAAACTACTCCTAACGTAACCATAGACCTGACATTTGCCCTAGCTACATTCCTAGCCATAACCTTAACACAAACCATAGCACTAACCCTAACCCTAACCCTAATCCTAGCCCTAATCCTATCCATAAGCCTAGCCTAAATGTAGCTCTAATCCTACCAATTACCCTAAACATAGCCCTAATTTTAATGCTAACCCTAGGCCTAAATCTAACCCTATGACTAAACATAACCTTATCCATTATGCTAAACCTATCATGAACCCTAACCTAACCCTATCATTAAACTAACCCAAACCCTAATGCTAATTTGAGAACTAACCCTAAACCCTAACCTAAACAATACCCTAAACATGACCGGACCCTAATAATACCCCTAGCTCTAAATTTGACCCTTACCCTAAATCTAACCCTTACACTAAACATAACCATAAACCTAACCCTAAAACTTTCCCTAACCATAACCCTAGAATTGATATTTTTCCTAACACCAATCTTAGTCCTAAGCAGAACACAAGCCCTAGCCTCATCCAAGCCCTTAACCTAGCCTTAATCATAACTCTAACAAAACCCTAGCCCTCACCCTAATTCTAACCTTCGTTTCAGTCCTAAACCTAGTTATAACCCCATAATTTACACAAACCTAACCCTAAGCCCAAAACTTACCCTAGGCCTAAGCATAAACATAAACCCAGCCCTATTCCTAGCCCTAATTAAGGCCTATACCTAACAGACCCTAAGCCTATCCCTAAGACTAACTCTCACTCTCACATTAGCCCTATCACTAGTTCTAACCCTATTTTTATCATAACCCTAATCCTATGTATAAACCTAAAACTGATGCTACCCATATCCTTAGCCCTAGACCTAACCCTAGATCTAATCCTAACTCTAAATCTAACTCTAAATCTAAGACTAAACCTAACCCTAACACTAGTTCTAAACCTAATGCTAATCTTAAATCCAGACCTAATCATAGCCCAAGCCCTAAAACAAAACTGACCCATAGCTCTAACTTTAAAACTTCAACTAAACCAAAACCTAACCCTAAACCTAGTCCTAAACCTAACCCTAATTTGAGTCCAAACCCAAAATCTAAAACTACCCCTGACCTTAATTTTGACCCTAATACAAACCCCAACTCTAAATATCACCCTAATGTTAAACCTAACCCCAACACTAGAACTAGTCCTAACCCCAATCTTATAACTAGCCCAAATCGTAACTCTACTGCAAACATTGGCTGTAACTCTAAAATTTTAGCCCTAATCTCAAACCTAACCCTAGCTTTAACACTAAACCTAATCCTAACACTAGCCTTAACCCTACCCTAAATGTAGCCCTAACCCTAGTTCCAACCCTATCCCTGACCCTATGCCAAACCTAACCCTAATGCTAACCCTAGTTCTAACCCTCATCCTATTACTAGTCCTAAACCTAGCCTTCATTCTATCTCTAACCATAACTCAAAACTGACACGTAATCTGACCCTAATGGTAACCGTAGGTCTAAACCTGACCCTAACTCTATACTGAACCCTAACACTAGAACTAGAAATAAACCTATTCCTAAACCTATCACTAGCCCTAGACCTAAACCCAATCCTAAATCTAGCCATATCTCTATTCGTAGAAATAAATAAAAACCTAGCCCTAACCCTAATAATAAACCTTAACCTAACCAAAACACTAATCCTACCCCTAAACCTAAACCTAGTGATAATTCTGGCTTTAACCTTAAAGCTAACTCTAACCTGAGCACTGACCCTGACCCTAACACTAACTCTAGCTCTAAACATCACACTAACACTAACCCTAAACCTAACACTTGTCCTAGCCATAACACTATCTCAAAAACTGGCCCTAATCATAACCCTATTTCGTACATTAGCTGTAGCCCTAACACTAGCTTTAACCTAACCCAAATCTTGGCCCTAAACCAAGCGCTAACCCTAGCTTTAACCCTAACACTAACCCTATCCATAAGCCAGTCCCTAACCCTTCCCTAAACCCAGCTCTTATCCTATTTGTTACCTTAAGCCAAACAATAAACCTAATGCTAACCCTAGTCCTAACCTAATCCATAGCCGAACCCAAACCCTAACCCTATTACTAGTTTTAACCCTAGACCTCATTCTAGCTCTAACCATAACTCAAACCCTAATCCTAAACCTGAAACTTATACTGACCCTAACACTAACTGTAGGTCTAAACCTGACCCTAACTGGAACCTGAAACCTAACATTAGCCCTACTGGTAATCCTATAACTCAACCTAAACCTAACACTAGTCCTAGACATAAACCTAATCCTAAATCAAGCCATAACTCTAGCCCTAGACCTGAACAACAACCTTGCCCTAGCCCTAACAATCACCCTTAACATAACCCAAACAGTCACCCTAATTATAGACCTAAATCTATTCCGAATTCTGGCACTAAACCCAACACTCATTCTAACATGAACACTGACCCTAACCTTAACATAAACCTAGCTCCAAAGCCCACTCTAACTCAAAACCTAATCCTAACACTACACCTAGCCATAACCCTAACCCTAAAAGTAGCCCTAATCATAACCCTAGCTATTAACAACCAATTACCCTAACCCTAGGCCTAAAATAACACATAATCTAGCCCTAATACTAGGCCTAATCCTAGCCCTAAGTGTAACCCTAAACTAACCCTAGACCAAACCCTAACCCTAACCCTCCCCTTAGACCTAACCCTAGCTCAAAGCCTAAACTTTACCTTAAACATAACCCTAGCCCTATCCCAAACCCTAATCTAATAACAATAGCCCTACTCCTAACCTTAACCATTCCTAAACATAGATCTAATTCTATACACTACCCTAACCCTAGCCCTAATCCTAACCATAACCCTAGCTCTAAACCTTTCCATTGTCCTAAACATAATCCTAACCCTAATTCTAACCCTAGGCTTAATCCTAACACTATCACAATGTCTAAACCTATCTATTACCCTAAAACCAACCTGTACCCTAATCCTAAACCTATACTTTAAGCTAACCCTAACTCTAACCCTAACAGTAATTAAAGCCCTAAACCTAAACCTTAACCTAAACTGAACCATAAGCCATACCTTGAACTTAATAATACATCTAGCTCTAAACTTGACCCATACCCTAAATCTAACCCGTATATTAGACCTAACCATAAACATAACCCTAAATCTATCCCTAACCGTAACCCTAGACTTAACCCTAGACACTTACCTTAACACAAACCCTAGCTCTAAAACTTATCCTAACTGAAAAACTAACCCTAACACTAGACCAACAATAAATCTACCCATAACCATAACCCTAGCTCTTACATTACCCATACACCTAACACTAGCCCTAAACCTCACACACAAATTAGTCCTAATCCTAGCCCAAAACCTAGACCTAAGTATAACCCTAACCCTATCCCTACCACTAGCCTTAACCCTAACACTGGCCCTGGCCCTATCCCTACTCAAACCCTAATCCTTACCCTAAATATAAAAATAGCCCTAACCCTCATCCTAACCCTAAAACTAGCCCTAATCCTAACTGTAACCATAGCACAACTCCTAGCACAAACTCTATTCATTACCTTAAACATAACCCTAAACCTAATGGTAACCCAAGCCATAACACTAACCCTAACCCTAAACGTAGCCATGAATCTAACTCTAACCCTCACCCTAGACCTCACCCAAGCTCAAACCATAACACTTCTGCTAAATTTAAAACTAACACTAACCCTAGGCCTATCTCTAAACCTAGCCAAAATCCTAAAATTAACACAAGCTCTAACACTAGCACTAACCCTATCCTTTACCCTAAACATAAACATAACCCAAATGCTAACCCTAGGCCTAACCCTAATCCTATCACTAACACTAACCCTATCTGTTACTCTAAACCTAACCTAAACCCCAAACCTAACACTCTATATTACTTCAACACTAACCATAATGCTTATTTGAGCCCTAACCCTAAACCTTATCTTAAACCAAACCTTAAACCATACTCTGACAATAATTATACACCTAGCTCTAAACCTGAACTTTACCCTACACCTAACTTTCTACTAGACGTAGCCATAAACCTAAAGTTAACACTATTCCTAACAATACCCCTACAACTGACATTAGCCCTAGCTCCAATCTTAGCTCTAACCCTAACACAGACCCTAGCCCTCATCCAAGCCCTAAACCTCGACTTAATCCTAACCCAAACACTCACCCTATTCCTATACCTAATTTTAACCCTCGCCCTAGCCCTGAACCTAGCCATAATCTCATCCCTTCCCATAAAACAAACCATAACCCTAACACTAACACTAACACTAACCTTAATTCTAGCCCTAACCATGGCCCTAACCCTAAGACTAAACTTAGCACTACTCAAGCCCTAATTTAGCCCTAACCCTAAGAAAATCTCTAACTCTAGCCCTAAGAAAAACTCCAACTCTCAAATTAGCCCTATTTCTATGTCTAAACCTATCCATTTTCATAACCCTAACACTAGCCCTAAGCTTAGCCCTAACCCTAGATCTAACCATAACTCTAAATTATGGTTATAACCTCTAATCTAACCCTAACCTTAAGCCTAATCCTCACCCTACCACTAGCTGAACACTATAGCTAATCATAAAACTAACCCTAACCCTAGCCCTAGCCCTAAAGCAAAACCGTGACATTACCCTAAAAATAAACCTAACCTAAACCAAAACCTAACCCTACAACTAGCCATTACCCTAGCTCAAATTTGAGTCCTAGGACTAAAACTAACCCTACACTGACTCATATCCAAACACTAAACCTAGCTCTATAAATCACCCTAACCAAAAAGCAAATGCTAACACCATTCCTAACCCAAACTCTAACCCTAAATCAAACCCTAATAATAACCCTAGTTCTTACATGAGCCATAGTCCTAACCCTACTCCTTAACCCAAAACAAAAATAGCCCTAATCTAAGCCCTAAAACTAGATTTAACCCTAACTTTAGCCCTAAACCTAACCTTAAATCTAGCTCTAAGCTAAGCATAACCCTATCGCTTATCCTAAGCCAAGCCCTATCCATAATTGTAACTCTATACCTAATCATAATCCTTAGCCTAAATCAAACACTAACACTATTACCAGTCCAAACCCTAGCCCTCATTCTAGCTCTAAACCTAACCCAAATCCTAACCCTAACCTTCACCTTTATTCTAACCATAACACTAATTATAGGTCTAAACCTGACCCCAACCCTAAACTGAACCCTGAATCTAGCTCTATCAGTAAACTCTTACCTAAACGTAACCCTAACACTACCCCTAGACCTAAACCTAATTCTAAATCTAGCGATAAATCTAGCCATAGACCAAAACAAAAACTTAGTCCTAGCCCTAACCATAACACTTAACCTAAAACAAACAATAACACTACTCCTATACCTAACCCTACTTCTGATTCTGGCTTTCACCCAACTCTAATCTGAACACTGACCCTGACACTAACACTAAACATAGCTCAAAAACTGACTCTAAACCAAAATCTAAACCTAACACTATAGACCTAACCCTAAACAGTCCTAACCCTTGGCCTAACCTGACCCTTATTCTTACCCTAGAACAAATCCTAAGTCTAAAACGGACCCTCAACCTAGAGCAAATCCAAACACTGGCCATAACGCTAACTTATACCTAAAATCTAACCCTAGACCTAAGACTAAGTCTAACTCTCACACTACCCCTATCCCTAGGTCTAAGCCTATCCATTACCATAACCCTAACCCTAGCCCTAACCCTTGTCATATTCTTAGTCCTAGCCCTGACCCTAGATCTAACCCTAAGTCAAAATCTAACCCTAAACTTAGCCTAAGCCGAACACTAAACTAGCCCTAGCCCTAATGCTAATCGTAAAAATAGCCCTAACCCTAACCCTAGCAGTAAAACAAACTGAGCAATAGCCCTAACCATAAACCTTAATTTTAACCAAATCTTAACACTACACCTAGACCTCACCATAGCCTTAATTCAAATCCTAATCCTAACCTTAAACTAACCCTGAACCTGACTCATATTCTAACACTCACCCTAGCTCTAAACACCCTCCTAACCTTAAACTAAAACCTTAAATTAAACCTATTCTTAATTCGAGTCCTAACCCTAAACCTGACCCTGATTCATATTCTAACACTAACCCTAGCTCTAAATATCATCCTAACCATAAACCTAGCCCAAACACTAGACCTACCCCTAACCCGAACACTAAAATTAACACTCCTTGTAACCCTAGTTCTTATATTAGCCATTGTCCTATCATTAGCCCTAACCCTAACCCAAAAACTAGCCCTAACCCAAGCCCTAAACCTAGATTATACCCTAACCCTAACTCTAGCCCTAAACGTAGCTGTAAGGCTATCCTTTACGCTATGAATAACCCTAAACCTAATGGTAGCCCTAGACCTAATCCTTAGGATAACCAGAATCCTAACCTAATTAATAGTCCTCACTTTAGCCCTCATTCTAGCTCTAATCCTTTTCTAAATCCAAACGCTAACCCTTAACTTTATCATGACCCTAACATAAACCCTAGTTCTAAACATGACCCTAACACTAGACTAAAACCTAAAACTAGCCCTGGACCTAAACCTAATCCTAAATCCATCCTTATCTCTAACCCTAGACCTAAACATAAACCTAGCACTAGGCGTAATAATAACCCTTATCCTAACACAAAATAACCCTATCCCTAGACCTAAACCTACTCTTACTTCTGGCTGCAACCTAACTTGAACTCTAACCCAAACACTGACTCTGCCTTTAACAGTAAACCTACTTCTCAACCTGACCCTAACTGAAAATCTAAACCTAAAACTAGATCTTGGCATAACTCTAACCCTAAAACTAACCTTAATAATTATCCTAGCTCTTACATTACCCTCAGCTTTAACCCTAGGCCTAAACCTAACATAAAACCTAGACCTAATTCTAGGCTTCAACCTAGCCCTTAGCATAACACTAACCCTAACCCTAGCCCTAAATCAAACCTAACCCTCCCCTTAGTCCTAACCTTGCTCAAAACCTAA
Source organism: Marmota marmota marmota (assembly GCF_001458135.2). NCBI lineage: Eukaryota > Metazoa > Chordata > Mammalia > Rodentia > Sciuridae > Marmota > Marmota marmota. Next base: position 1,441,660 of record NW_026002143.1, on the reverse strand, counting down.
CCCTTTATATAAACATAAACTTAGAACTATCCCTGAATCTAACCCTAAACCTAGTCCTAATCCTAACCTTATCACAAGCCCTAACCTGAGTTCTAAACTTACCCATTACCCTAACACTAACCCTAACCCTAATTGTAACCCTAATTTTAATCATAACCATAATCCTAACCCTAAATAGAAAAATAACCCTAGACCTAACCCTAAACTATTACTCGCTATAGCCCTAACCATAAATCAAACCCTAACACTTACCATGAACCTAAATATAACCTAGACCCAAACCTAACCCAAAACATAAATCTAGCCCTGTCCCTAACCCTAAACCTCCATCAAACCATATTTATTACCTAACACTAAACCTAAACCTAATTATAAACATTCCCCTAACCCTAATCCTAAACCTACCGTAATCCTATGCCTAAACATAACCCTCAACCTAACGCTTGCTCTAAAACTATTCATAGCTCAGAACCTCTTACACTAAACATAGATTTAGCCCTAAACGTAATTCTAGTACTAACCCATACCTTAACACTAACTCAAGACCTAATCCTAACCATAAATCTAGCTATAAACTTAGCGCAAACTGTATCCATTAAACTAATCATAAGCCATATCCTAATGCTAATGCTAGGCCTAACCCTATCTCAAGACCTAATACTAACCACAATCCTAGCCCTAAACTTAACTCTAACCCTAAAAATAACCCTTTCCTTAATGCTAACCCTAGGCCTAACCTTAAACCTATCACTAACCCCAACCCTGTCAATTACCCTAAACCTAATCTGATCTCTAAATCTAACCCTATCATTCCCCTAAACGGAACACTAATGCTAATTTTAGCTCTAACACTAAACTCAAACCTAAAAGAAACCCTAACTATAACCCTAATCTAATAATCTCCTTTGCTCTCACTTAACCCTTACCCTAAATCTAATCCTTAATTAGACCTAGCCAAAACTTAACCCTAAAACTATGCATAACCATAACCCTAGACCTGACATTAGCACTAGATATAATCCTAGCCCTAATCCGAATACAAACCCCAGCCCATATTAGCACTAAACATAGGCTTAATCTTAACCCTAACCTTAAATCTACGCCTAACTTAAAACCAATCCTATCCCTAATCTTAGACCTAACTTAGCACTATTTATAAATCTAACACTTACCCTAGCACTAAAACAAAGTATAACTCTCCCTAGCCCTAAAAATACTTCTAAACCTATACCTTACTGTAACTGTAAACCAATTCCTAACCCTAGGCCTAACCCTAGCCATTTCCTTAGCCATAGCCCGAACCCTAGATCTCAACATAAATCTAAAACTAACCCTAATGCAAAGCCTAAGCCTAAGCCTAACACGAACCCTCACCCTAACTCTAATGCTACTCCTAAAACTAGCCCTAAATCTAGCCTTAGCCCTAATACAAAACTGAACGATAGTGCTAACACTAATCCTTAATCTAAACCAAACCATAACCCTACACCTTGCCCTAAACCTAGCCCTAAATCTAGTTTTAAGCAGAAATCTAAAAATAAACCTAACCCTGATTCTGACGTTAACATTAACCTAGCTTTAAACATCACCCTAAACATAATACTAGACCTAGCCCTAACCCTAACTGTAACCCTAAAACTGGCCCTAATTTTTACATAGTACTTACATTAGCCATAACCCTAACCCTAGCCCTACCTTAACCCAAAATCTAGCCAAATCTGAGCTCTAAACCAAGCTTTAACCATAATCCTAACCATAACCCTAGATCTAGCACTAATAAAAACCATAACATTAGCTCTAACCCTAGCTCTAACCCTATCCATTTCCCTAACAATAATCCTAACCCTAATGCTAACCCTATGCCTAAACCTTACCATGTCCATAATCCTAACCCTATCCATTACCCTAAACCTAACTTGAAACCTAAACCTAACTATATCATTACCCTGATCCTAAACCTATGCTAATTTGAGCCCTACATTTAAACCGTAACCTATCCCAAACACTAATCAAGACCCTGACACGAACAATACCCTTTGCTCTAAACCTGACCCTAAGCCTAAACCTAACCCTTACACTACATATAACCTAACCCTAAACTATCTTTAACTGTAAAGCTGGACCTGAAATTAGTCCTAGCCCTAAACCTAGCCTTAATTATAACCCAAACCATAACCCAAGGTTTAACCCTAATTCTAACCCTTGCCCTAGCGCTAAACCTAGCTATAACCCCATCCCTTAACCTAAACCTAAACATAACCCTAAACCTAAGCACAATCTTAAACCTAACCATAAACCTTGCCCTAACCCTAGGACTAATCCTAACACTAAGCCTAGCACTAACCCTAATTTAGTCCTATCCTAACCATAAACCTAGCCTTAAGCCTAACTCAAAATCTTGCCCGAGCCCTATCCCTAGTTTTATCTTTAGCCCTAGCCCAATCCTGGATTTAAACCTAACTCTAAATTTAAACCTAACTCTAAATTCAACCATAAACACAATCCTAAACCAAACCCTAACACTAGCCCTAACAATAATGCTAATTCATGGCCCTAGCCTTATAACAAAACCAAGTTATATCTCTAACCCTAACCCTTAACCTAAACCATACCATGAACCTACACCTAGTCCTCACCATAACTCTAAAAACAACCCTGACCCTGACACTGATCCTAACACTAATCCTAGCTCTAAATATCACCCTAACCTTAAATTAACCCTAACACCAGATGTTGCCTTAACCCTAATCCTAAAACTAGCCCTATTCGTAACTCTAGTTCATACATTAGTCATTGTCATAACCCTAGCCCTAAACCTAACACAAATCCTACCTCTAATTATAGTCCTAACTCTAGCTGAAACCCTAATCTTAATCCTAACCCTATCCCTTCTCCTAACAAAACCCTAAACCAAATGCTAACCCTAGTCCTAACCCTAATCCTTAGCCTAACTTAAACACTAACAGTATTACTAGTCATAACTCTAGCCCTCATTCTAGTTCTAACCCTAACCCTGACAGTTATTCTGATCCTAACAGTAACCCTATGTCTAAAGCTGACCCTAACCCTAAAACAAACCCTAACACTACCCACCCCCAACACTAGCCCTACCGGTAAGCCTATACCTATACCTAACCCTAATATAGATCTAGAAACAAAACTAATCTAAATATAGCTATAATTCTAAATACAGCTAAACAAAATCCTAGCTCTAGCCCTAACAATAACCCTTACCTAAACTAAACACTTACCCTACCCATAGACCTAACACTAGTCCTAATTCTGGCTCTAACCCTAACCTTAATCCTATCCAAAACACTGACCCTGACCCTAACATTAACCTATCTCTAAACCTGACCCTAACCCAAAACCTAGTCCTAATACTAGATGTAGCCATAACGCTAACCCTAATACTAGCCCTAAATAGAACCCTAGCCCTAACCCTATTTTAACACTAATCTTAACACCTAACAGTAGCCCTAACCCTAACCATAGACCTAACCTTAGCCCTAAACCTAACACAAAACCTAGCCATAATCCTAGGCCTAAACTTAGACCTAAGTATAACCCTAACCCTAACACTATCCCTAACACTAACCCTAACACTAACCTCTGCCTTAGACCTAAACCTAGCTTAAAGCCAACTCTTACCCTAAGCATTACACTAGCCCTATCCTAAACCATAACCCTAACCATAGCTCATATCCTAAACTTCATCCTAGCTCAAACATTAGTTCTAACCCTGTCAATTACTGTAACCCTATCTATAAACCTAATTGTAAACCTATCACTAACACTAAACTTAACCCTAACCATAACCATAAATATATCCCAAGACCTAACCATAAACCTAAACCTCACCATAGCCCGAACCCTAGCTGAAACATTAAGCATTACACTAAACCTAATACTAAGACTAGCCCGAATCCCTACCTAACCCTAACTCTAACCCTAAATCTAATATTATCCATCACACTAAACCTAACCCTAACTGTAATGAAATTTCTAGCCATAACCAAACCCTAAACAAATCCCTAACCATAAACATATCCCTAGACTTAAACGTAAACCTAAACCTCACCCTAGCCATTACCCTAGCTCAAACACTAACCCTTACCCTAAACTAACCATAACACTACCCATAAACCTAACACTTACCATAAACCAAAAAAACCCTAACCCTAAAACTAACTCTAATTTTAGACTTAATCCAAACCATAACCTATCACTAACCATAGCTCCAAATCTATTCATTATACTAAAAAACCCTAACCTAATGCTACCTTTAACCCTATTGCTAAACATAACCCATCCATTATCCGAAACTTTAACTGAAACCTAAACCTAATCCTATCCATTGCCCTAACCCTAAGCCTAAACCTAACACTAATTCAAGCCCTAATCATAAACTTTTACCTAAACCAAATGCTAACCCTGACCATAGCCCTAATAATACCCCTAACTCTAAACTTGATCCTTACCGTAAACATAGATCTGACACTAGACCTGGCCATAACCTAAGTCTAAAACTATACTTAATAATAACCATAGACTTCACATTAGCACTAGTCCTATTTCTAGACCTGAACCTATCATAAACCCTATCCCTAAATATAGCCTTAATCCTAACCAAAACACTAACCCTAGCCATAAACCTAATTCTAACCCTCACCCTAGCCCTAAAGTTAGCTATAACCCCACCCATTTTCCTAAACTAAATCCTAACAATAATGCTAATCCTAAACCTAGCACTACCCCTAGGCATAAACATAACACTAACCCTAGCCCTAATCCTAGCCATAATTTAGCTTTAACCCTAACACTAACCCTAAGCCTAGTCTTAAATCTAAATCTAACTCTCGTCCTAGCCGTTTCCTTAGTTCTAACCCTATCTCTTACTGTAACACTAACCCTAGACCTAATCCTAACTCCAGATGTAACCCTAACTCTAAATCTAACCCTAACCCTAAGCTTAAACCTCACCCTAACACTAGCCTTAACCCTAACACTAATTCAAAATCTAGACCTAACCCTAGCCCTAAAAAAAAAACAAGCCATAGCTATAACCCAAACCCTAACCCATAGAAGACAAAATAAAGTGACCTTAAAACACAAACTGTTCCTGACAGTGAACCTTGAACTGAGAAGGCCCAACCTTGAAAACATGGTAATGCTAGGTAAAAGATGAATTCTGACCAGTATCAAAAAATTTGAACAAAACTAATTCTAACCCAAACATTAGTTCTAACCCTAACCCTAATCCTAATCCTAAAACTAAACCTTCCTGTTTATAGAGCTTAATCATAAAAGTCAAAAACTTGCGGTGCCTACTAGGGAAAGGTAACAGATGAATCCTGCCCAGTATTTAAAATTCTGACCAATAATTGGGGAAAGTATTTCAGTACATGCCTATTTCCCCTGTTTTTTCCTAAAGTGCTCTTGGATAAATTGTTTTTCTCATGCTTCAGCTTAAGGTGCTTTCAAAAGGAACAAACCAGAGCATGGCCACAGTAAAGTGATTGAGTGTGTGAGGTTTCAGGCAGCCAGCAACAACCCTGTTTGATTTCTAGCTCCATTTCCATTCACACCTATAGGCCATAATGTAGTGAAAACTAAAAATTCAAACTGTTCCTGATACTGAACCATTGGACCTTGAAGGCCCAAACTTGGGAAGTCTACTAAGGTTTGTCAAAGATGAATCCTGTACAGTATCAAAGTAATCTGACCAAAAAAATTCGAAGCTCTTTCAGTACATGTGTATTTTACTTGCTCGTAAATCACTCAGAGATAAAGTTGTTTCTTTCTACTTCAACTTAGGGATACTTCAAAGGAAACAATCCAGAGAATTCTCACTAAGAACTGATTGAGTGTGTGAAGTTTCAAGCAGCTAGCACAAATCCTGTTTGATTTCCAGCTTCATTTCCATTCACCCCTATAGGGCAAAAAGAAGAGAAATATAAAAATTGAAACTGTTCCTGAGAGAAAACCCTTTTACATAGGAGGCCCAAACATTTGGGGTATAGTAAAAATAGGAAATATGTGAATCCTGCCCAGTATAATAGAAAATAAAAAAAAAAAACTAACTCTAACCCTAACACCAGGTCTAAAACTAATCCTAACACTAAGTCTAACCCTAAACCTAATCTGTTTAGAGAACCTTTGATCATAGAAGTTTTTAAATTAGGGAGTCTAGTGGGGCAAATTAACAAATGAATCATGGACAGTTTCAAAGAAATCTGACAAAATAATTGGGGAGCTATTTCAGTACATGTATATTTCCATGTTTTCTCCTTAAGTGTTCACAGATAAATTTCTTTTGCATGCTTCAGCTTACTATGGATTTCACAAGGAACAAATCAGAGAGTGCCCAATGAGGACAGATTGAGTGTGTGAAGTTTCAAGCAGTTAGCACCAACCTTGTTTGATTTCCAGCTCCATGTCCATTTACCCATGTAGGTCAAAATAAACTGAATCCATAAAATACATATTGTTCTGGTCAGCAAATAATTGAATTGAAAAGGCTGAAACCTGGGGAACATAGTAAGGCTAGGTAAAAATGTATCTTGTCCAGGATCAAAGAAATTTGAACAAGACAAACTCTTACTCTAACACTAGACCTAACTCTAACCTAACATGCTTAGAAAACCTTTGATAATAGAAATCTCAAAATTGAGTAGCCTAGTGGGGCAAGCTAACAGATGAATCCTGCCCAGTATCAAAAAATCTGACCAAATAACTAGGGGAGGTAGTTCAGTGCATGCATATTTTCCTTTTGTTTTTTAAAAATCTCTTGCATAGTGTTGTTTTTGCATACTTCATTTTTGGGATACTTTCACAAGAATAAAACCAGAGCATACTCACAGAGAACTGATTGAGATTGTGAAGTTTCAAGCAGGTAGCATAAACCTTGTTTGATTTTCAGCTCCATTTCCACTTACCCATATAGGATAAAATGAAGAGAAACCTCAAAATAAAAACTAAAATACTGACAGCAAACCAGTAAACCTAGAAGGCCCAAACCTGGGGAACCTAGTATGCTGGGTAAAAGAAAAATCCTGCCTAGTATCACAAAAATTTCAATAAAACTACTGTAAACCCAAGACTAGATATATCCTCAATCCTAACCCTACAGCTCACCCTAGCCTGTTTAGAGAACCTTTGATCATAGAATTCCCAAACTAAGGGAGCCTAGTGGGGAAAGCTAAGAGATGAATCCTGCACAGTATCAAAGAAATCTGAGCAAACAATTGGGGGAAGTTTTTCAGTGCATGCATATTCCCTTGATTTCTCCAAAAGTGCTCTGGGATAAAGTTGGTTTGCATGTTTCAGCTGAGGGCAACATTCACAAGGAACAAACCAGAGAGTAGCCACAGAGAACAGATTGAGTGTGTGCAGTTTCACGCAGCTAGCACCATCCCTGTTTGACTTTGTGATCCATTTCTCTTCAAAAATAGTTCAAAATAAAGTGAAACCTTAAAATACAAACTGTTCCTGACAGCAAACCATTGAACCGAGAAGGCCCAAACCAGGGAACATTGTGAGGCTAGGTAAAAGATGAATCCTGCTCAGTATCAAAGATACATAAACAAAACTGATGAATCTTGTGCAATATCAAAGAAATATGACCAAATAATTTGGGGAGGCAGTTCACTACATGCATATTTCCCGATTGTCTCCAACAGTACTTTCAGATAAAGATGTTTTTGCATGCTTCAGCATTGGGAAACTTTCACAAGGAAGGATCCAGAGTGTCATATAGAACTGATTGAGTTTTAAAGATCGAGCACCAATCCTGTTTGATTTCAAGTTCCATTTCCATTTACCCATATAGGTCAAAATGAAGGAAACCTTATAATACAAACTGTTTCTAACAGCAAACCATTGAAGGGATAAGGCCCCAACCTGGGGAAAATAGTAAGGCTAGGTAAAAGACGAATTATGCCAAATATCAAATGAGTTTGAACAAAACTCACTCTAACTCTAACCCTAGATCTAACCCAACCCTAACTTAATTCTAACCTGTTTAGAGTACCTATGATCATAGAAGTCCCAAACTTGGGGAGCCTAGTGGCACAACTTAACAGATGAATCTTGTGCAGTATCAAGAAATTTGATGAAAAATTGGGGGAGATATTTCAGTTCCTTCATATTTTCCTGTTTTTTCTTAAAGTGCTCATGGATAAATTGTTTTTCATGCTTCAATTTAATGTACTTTCACAAGGAACAACCAGAGAGTGGCCCCAGAGAGCTGATTGAGTGTGTGAAGTTTCAAGCAGCTAGTATTAACTCTGTTTGATTTCCAGCTCCATTTTCATTCAGGTCTATAGGCCTTAATAAAGTGAAACCTAAAATTTCAAACAATTCCTGATAGTGAACTGGCAAACCTTGAAAACCCAAACTTGGGGATCCTACTAAGAATAGGAAAAAGATGAATCCTTTACAATGTCAAAGTAATCCATACAAAAAATATTGAAGCTTGCTCCTAAAGTGCTCACAGTTAAAGTTCTTTCTTTTGAATTCAGCTTTGGGCTACTACCACAAGAAACAAATGAGAGAATGTGCCCTGAGAACTGATTGAGTGTGTGAAGTTTCAAGCAGCTAGCACAAACACTGTTGGGGTCCAGCTCCATTTCCATTCACTCCTATAGGGAAAAATGAAGTGAAACATGAAAATTTAAACCGTTCTTGAGGGCAAACCCTTTTACTCAGAGGCCCAAACATAGGGAGCATACTAAGAATAGGGAAAAAAATAAATCTTGCCCAGTTTCCAAAAGGTTGAAAAAAACTAATTCTAACCCTAACACTAGTTATAACTCTAACTGTAACCATACCCTAAGCCAAACCTGTTAACAGAACCTTTGATCATAAAAGTTTTAAATTTGGGGAGACTAGTGGAGCAAGCTTACATATGAATCCTGAACAGTATCAAAGGAATTCGACCAAATAATTGGGGGAAGTATTTTAGTACATGCATATTGCCCTCTTTTCTCTTAAAGTGCTCTTGGATAAACTGGTTTTGCATGCTTCAGCTTATTGCTACTTTAAAGGAAGAAACAACAGAGTGCCCACAGACATCTGATTGAGTATGTGAAGTTTCAACCAGCTAGCACCAACCCTCTGATTCCCAGCTCCATTCTCATTTACCACATAGGTCAAAATGATGTGAGACATTAAAAACAAAGTATTCCCAACAGCGAATTTTGAACCAAGAAAGCCCCAAACTGGGGCACATAGAAAGCCTAGGTAATAGGTAAATCTTCCCAGTATGAAAGAAATTTGAACAAAACAAACTAACCCTAACACTAGCTATAAAGCTAGCCCTAATCCTAACCATAACACTAACACTTACCTGTTTAGAGAACCATTGATCCTAGAAGTGCCAACCTTGGGGAGCCTAGTGGAGCAAGCTAAAAGATGAATACAGTGTAGTATAAAAGATATCTGATCAAATTTTGGTAGGCTTATTTCAGTACATACATATTTCTCTGTTTTCTCCTTAAATGCTTTCGGATACAGTTTCTTTTGCATGCTTCATCTTTGGTCTACCTTCAAAAGAAAGAAACCAGAGAGTGCCCAATGAGAACTGATTGTGTGAAGTTTCAAGCACTTCCTGCCAACCCTGTTTGATTTCCAGCTCAATTTTCATTCACATCAATAAGCCATAATGAAGGGAAACCTTAAAATACGAACTGTTCCTGACAGCGAACCATTTAACTGATAATGCCCAAACCTGTGGAGCATAGTAAGGCTAAGTAAAAGATGAATCCTGCCCAGTATCATAGAAATTTTGAGAAAACTAGGGCCACATGGGTGCGCTCAGTGAAGATCGAAGGCTCAGGTGCGCAGTTTCTCTGGGTGAAGACAGCAGTCTCAGCCATACAGGCGCTCTCTGCACAGATGGAAGGAAGCAAATAACACAGTGGCTTTGCTGGCACGTCACCAGACCGAGCTCTGGACACAGCACATGGCCACTCCAGAACCACCCACCTCACCAAACACCATACATGGGTAATAGATGAAATCCATCTTGCAAAACCTTACTTGACATCTATCAGTGGGCGTGGCTACCAGCTTGGTTCTGCAGCTTATCATGTACCAGGTTTCCAACTCCCAAAACTCCAGCTGTGATAACCCAAGATTTTTTTTCCAAGCTTTTGGGGGGTGTAGCTATCAATGCAAAATAGCAACTCTACAGGCACCTGGTTTCCAATTCAGAGACTAAGTGTAGGGAGGCTCCAGGTAGAAGCTCAAGCCCTCTCTCCCTGGCTACTTCCACCATCCTGAGCACAGAGACTCAAGCTAGGAATCAACAAATCCACCTACTGCAAAAAAAGAAAACAGAGTTATGAGAGATTTTTTTTTCTTTTGTACTATTCTTTTCTTGCTTTTATCATCCATTCTCCTCTACTCTTTCTCCTCTGGTCCTCACGACCTCAACATATGTGAAACCAAGAACTTTTCATGAAATTGGACTTTAAGAACTGAATCAATAGAATTGTAAAATATAGAGGAATTGCATAGGCCCCACCTCACCACCTCTTTTTTTGCTCTTATTTTCTTTCTCCCTCTCTTTCTTTCTTTCCTTGTTATTTTTTCTTCTTTTTTCTTTCTCCCTCTATCCCACTTTCAGCCTCCTAACTTTTACTATTTATCCATAGGGTAATTTTATGAATACAGATAAGGAGTTTGAATTTATACATTCTTTCATAAATTCCTCCTGTCTATTGAGTAGAGTTTTCCTCCAAAGTTGCTAAGTTAGATTAATCTCATACCCTCATTCCTTTCCGCCTTAACATATCATCCTACTCCTTTCCCTCAGTTCTCTATAAACCATGAGAAATGCTATGCTTTTCATGAAACTAATGACTATATTCTAAATAATAATTGAAGCCAACATCTGTACACTCAGAGTCTAAATATAAATGTGTTTATAATATTTAGGCTTAGGCTTCATGTTAGGGTTAGATTTAGAGTTAGGTTTTGATCTATGGTTAGGGCTTGGGCTAAGGATAGGGCATGGGTTAGGACTAGGGTTTGGGTTTGATTTAGGATTATGGTAAGGGATAGAGTTAGAACTAGTGATAGGGCTAGTATGAGAGTTAGAGTTAGTCTTAGGGCTGGGGTTAGGGTTAGGGTTAGGGATAGGGCTAAATTAGGGCTAGTGTTAATGTTAGGTTTAGGCCTTGGGTTAGAGATAGATTTAGGATTACGTTTAGGGTAAGGTATTGGGTTATAGCTAGTTTGAGGGCTAGGGCCAGGATTAGAATTAGGGTTAGGGCTAGGGTTAGGTTTAGTGTTATGATTAAAGCTAGGTTTAGGACTAGGATGAGGGCTAATGTTTGTGTTAGGGTTAGGGCTAGTAATAGGGCTAGGGCTAATGTCAGGTCTACAGTTACAGTTAGGAATAGATTTAGTGTTAGGTTTATGGCTTGGTCCAGTGTAGGGGTTAGGTTTATACTAAAAGTCAGTTTTAGAGCTAGGGTTATTATTACGGTCAGAATCAAGGTGAGGGCTAGTGTTAGGATTTGGTTTAGGTTTAAAGCTCGGTTAGGGCTTGGATTAGGATTAGGTTTTGGGTTAAGTTAGTGCTAGGGTTAGGGATAATGTAATGTAAGTACCAGGGTTACAATTAGAGTTAAATTTAGGGTTAGGGTTAGTGGTAGGTCTAGTATAAGGTTCAGGGTTGGGTTAGGGTGATGTTTAGACTAGAGTTAGTAGTATTATGGTCAGAGTCAGGGTCAGTGTTAGTTCCAGTTAACAGCTTAAAACTAGAATTAGAGTTAAGGTTAGGGTTATGATTAAGGGTTGGTTTAGGTTAAGGGTTAGGGTTAGGACTATGGCTTGGTTTTGTTTTAGGGCTAGGGTTAAAGTGAGATTTAGAGTTAGGGTTAGGGTTAGGGTTAGGCTTAGGGTTAGGGTTAGGCTTAGGGTTAGGGTTTGATTTAGATTTAAAATTAGATCTAGGTTAGGGCTAGAGCTAATGATAGGGCTATGGTTACGGCTGGGTTTATGGCTAGGATTAGGGTTCCAGTACATGATAGGGTTAGAACTACGGATGGGGATAGGGTGAGAGTTAGAGTTAGTCATAGGGCTAGGGTTAGGGCTAGGGTTATGAATAGGACTAATTAGTGCTAAGATTAGGGCTAGGGTTAGTTCTTGGGTTAGGCTTAAAATTAGGTTTAGGGTTAGGATTAAGGCTAGGTTTAGGGCTAGAATAAGGGCTGGGGTTTGTGTTAGGTTTAGGGATAAAATTAGGGCTATGGATAATGTAAGATCAAAGTTTATGGTTGAGGATAGTTTTAGGATTAATGTTATTGCTTGGTCTAGTGTAAGGGTCAGGTTTAGTGTAAAAGTCATCCTTAGAGCTAGGAGATTTATTAGGGTCAGCATCAATGTTGCAGTTTATTTGAGATTAGATTCTAGGGTTAGGGCTTGGATTAGCACTAGGTTGTGGGTTAGGGTAATAATAGGGTTTTGTTTCGAGTTAACAGTAGGTTTAGGGGAATTGATAGGGTTAGGGTTATCGATAGGGTTAAGGTTAAGCCTAGGGTTCACATTAGGGTAAGGGTTATGGTTAGTATAATGGATAGGATTAGAGCTAATTTTAGGGCTATGTTTCTGGTTAAGAATAGGTCTTGAATTAGAGTTAGGGTTAGGGTTAAAACTAGGGTTAGGTATGTTTAGCATAAGTGTTAGGTTTTGAGCTAGGGTTAGGGCTAGGGTGAGGGTTAGGTTTAGGTTACTTCTAGGGATAAGATTATAGTACTCATAGGGTTAGGGTTAGGATAAGGGCTAAGGACATCTTTAGCGATAGCGTTAGGGTAATATATACGATTAGATGAAGATTTAGGGCTATGTTTAACCTCAGATTGAGGTTTAGGCTTAGAGTTAGGGCTATGGTTATGTTTAGTTTTATAGTAAGGTTTAGGGTTTGAGCTAGTGTTATGTCTATGGCAAGTGTGAGGTTTAAGGTTAGGTCTAGGGTTAGATTTCCAGTTAGCTTTAGGTATAGCATTAAGCCTAGGATTATCAATAAGGTTAGGTTTAGGTTTAGAGTAATGGGTGGGTTTAGAGCTAGGTTTAGGGCTAGGATTAAGGTTAGGATTAGGGGTAGGGTTAGGGTTAGATTGAGGGATTGGTGTAGTTTTATGTTTAGAGTAATGTATCGGATTTGAGATAGGATTAGGACTAAGGCAAGTGTTAGGATAGGGTTAGGGCTAGGGTTAGGGTTAGTGTTATTTTTAAGGCTTGATTTAATCCTAAGATTAGCTCTAGGTTTTGTGTTAGGTTTAGGCCTAGGGTTAGGGCTATGGGTAATGTAGAGCTAGGGTTATGTTGAGAGCTAGCTCTAGGGTTAGGGTTATGGCTAGGACTAGGGTTAGATATAAATTTTCGCGTAGGGTCAGATTTAGTGACAGGTTTACTCTAAAGGCAGGGTCAGTGTTTGGGTTAGAGTTAATGTTAGGGTTACAGCCAGAATTAGGACTATGTTTAGGTCTAGGGTTAGGGTCAGTGTTTCAGTTAGGTTAAGGATTATTGTTAAGGCTAGGGCTAGGTTTACGTGTAAGTCTAGTGCTAGAGTTAAGGTTAGGTTTAGGGTTTGTTTTAGGTCTAGGGATAGTGTTAGGGTTTGGTCTAGGGTTAGGGTCAGTTTTAGACCTATGGTTAGTGTTAGGTTGAGAATAAGGTTCAGGGTTAGTGTTAGGGCTTGGGATATGGTTAGAACTAGAATAAGGGCTTGGGTTAAGACTATTAATAGGGTTAGGGTTGTGGTTAGCCTAAGGATAAGAGATATGTCTAGGGTTACTATTAGGGTTAGAGTTTTTCTAAAGTTAAGGGATAGTCTTAGAGCTAGGGTTAATGCTAGAGTTAGGGTTCGGGTTAGGGTTAAATATAAGTTTAGAGTTCGGATTATGTCTAGTTTCCGTGTTAGAGTTAGGGCTATATTTGGGCATTGGCTAATGTAAGAGCCAGGGTTCCCATTAGGGTTTAATTTAGGTTTAGGGTTAGGAGTAGGTCTAGTGTTAGGTTCAGGTTTAAGGTTAGGGTAATATTTAGATCTAGGGTTATTGTTAGGATATGAGTCAGCATCAGGGTTAGTTTTAGAAATAAGTTTAAATCTGAAATAAGATCTAGGTTACTGTTAGTGTTTGTTTCGAGGTGAGGGTTGTGTTTAGAGGTAGGGTGACTGTAAGGATACCATTCAGGGTCAAGGTTAGCTTTAAGGTTAGGTTATGACTTGAATTAAGACTAGGGTTTCTGTTAGTGTTTGGTTTAAGTTTAGGGTAGTCTTTAGAGCTAGGGTCAGTGATAGGATATGAGTCATGGTCACGGTAAGTTTTAAGGTTAGGTTTAGGACTCGAATTAGGGCTAGAGTTACATCTAGGTGTAGTGTTAGGGTTTGAGTTAAGTTAAGGTTTAGGGTTAGGGCTGTTGCTAAGGTTTGTTTTAGTCCTAGGTTTAGAGTTTGAGCTAGTTATAAGACTAGCATTAGGGTTAGGACTAGTGTTAGTGTTAGGCTTAGGCTTTGGTTTAGGTTTAGATTTGGATTTAGCATTAGATCAAGGATTAGTGGTAAGTCTAACTATAGGGAAGGGTTAGGGCTAGGGTTATGGTTACAGTAACAGATAGAATTAGAACTAGGGGTAGTGTAGGGTGAGAGTTAGAGTTAGTCGTAGGCCTAGGGTTTTGGTTAGTTTTAGGGATAAGGCTAAGTCAGGGCTAGGATTAGGGCTAGGGTTAGTGTTCAACATAGGCCTAGTGTTAGGGCTAGGGTTATAGTTAATTTTAGGGTAAGGTATGGTGTTATAGCTAGGTTTAGAGATAGAGTGAGGGTTAGAATTGGGTTAGGGCTAGGGATAGGGTTAGGGTTATGATTATGATTAAGGCTAAGTTTAGAGTTTGTTGTAGATTTAAATCTTGAATTAGGGCTAGGGCTAATGTCAGTTCTAGTGTTATAGTTTGGGGTAGATTTAGGGTTAGGTTTGTGGCCATGTCTAGTGTAAGTGTTAGGCTTAGGGAAAGGGTCAGGTTTAGAGCTATTTGTATTTTTAGTGTCAGGATTAGCGTTAGGGTTTGTTTTAGGTTAAGGTTTAGGGATAGGGCTCAAATGAGCATTAGGTTTAGTGTTAGGGTTAGGGTAATTGATTGGGTTAGGTTTAGATTTCAGAAAAGGTTTAGGGCAATGGGCAGCTTTGTTTTTAGCAAAAAGATTAGGGTTATGCCTTGGGTTAGCATTAGGATTAGGGTAATCATAAGGATAATATATAGTTTTAGAGATATGTTTAGGGCTAGGGTTAGGTTAGTATTAGGGCTAGAGTTAGGTCAGGTTTTGTGTTAAGGTTATTAACCCTAGCTTAGGAGAGGGTAGGGGTTATATTTAGGGTAAAAGATAGGTTTTAAAATAGGATTAGGTCTAGGACGAGGGTTATGTTTAGTGTTATGGTCAGGGTTAGGTTTAGGGTTAGGGATAGGTTTTTCATTAGGTTTAGAATTAGGTTTAGGGTAATAAATTGGGTTAGATGTAAGGTTAGCTCTATGGTTAAGGTTATGTTTAGGTTTAAGTTTATTTTAGGGCTAGGTATACTGTTGGTTTTAGGGTAAGAGTTAGGGTTTGAGTTAGCGTTAAGGCTATAGCAAGCTTTAGGTTTAGGGTTAGGTCTAGTGTTAGGTTTAAGATTTGGTTTAGGGTTTTGGTTAGGGTTAGGGATAATGTTATCATTAGTGTTAGGGTTAGAGTTAGGGTAATGGCTAGGATTAGAGCTAGTGTTAGGTCTAGTATTAAGGTTAGGATTAGGGCTATGGTTAGGGTTATGTTTAGGGATAGGGCTAGGGTTACGTTTAGGCTAAGGGGTATGCTTTGAGCTAGGGTTAGAACTAAGGTGAGGGTTAGGGTTAGGGCTAAGACTAGCTTTAGGGTTAGAGTGAGGTTTCTGCTTAGGGTAAGTTTTGGCCTTGATTAGGGTTTGGGTTATTTAAGTTTTGTGTTAGGTTTAGGCCTAGGGTTAGTGCTATGTGTAATGTAAGACCTAGTGTTCTGATTAGAGTTAGTTTTAGAATTAGGGTTATGGCTAAGTCTAGTGTTAGTTTTATGTTTTCGGTTAGGGTCAGGTTTAGAGCTAGGTTTAATGTTAGTGTCAGGGCCATGGTTCAGGTTAAAGTTAGGGTTAGGGTGAAAGCCAGAATAGGACTAGGGTTAGGCTTAGTGCTAGGGTTAGTTTTTGGTTTAGGTTAAGGGTTATTGTTAGAGCTAGCACTAAGTTTTGTTTAGGTCAAGGGATAGAGTAATAGCTAGATTTAGGATTAGGTTTAGGTCTGGGGCTAGTGTTACGTTTAGGTTTAGGTATAAGTTTACTGGTAGGGCTAGTTTCAGGTTTCGGTTTCGGTTTAGGGTCAGGTTTAGACCTATAATTATTTTAGGTTCAGGTTAGAGTGAGGTTTCGGATTAGGGTTAGATCTAGAGGGCTAGTGTTAGGACTAGTAATAGGGTTATGGTTTGGGTTTGGCTAAAAATTAGGATTAGGACTAGAGTTAGCATTATGAATAGGGTTTGGCTTAGGGTAATGGATAGGATTAGATCTAGGGTTAAAACTAGGATTAGAGTTAGGTTTAGGGCTAGTTTTAAGGTTAGGTTTAGGGTTAAATCTAGTGTGAGGGCTCAGATTAGGGCTATTTTTGTGTTAAGAGTTAGGGCTAGGGTTTGGCTAAGGCCAATGTAAGAACTGGGGTTACGATTAGTGTTAGTTTTAGAGTTAGGGTTTCGGCTAGGTCTAGTGTTAGCATTAGTTTTAGGTTACGGTGATATTTAGAGCTAGGGTTTGTGTTTTGATAAGAGTCAGGGTGAGGGTTAGTTTTAGGCCTAGGAATTGAATTAGAGCTCGGGTTATGGCTAGTTATGTGATAGGGTTTGTTTTAGGTTAACGTTTAGGTTTAGAGCAATGGCTCGGTTATGTTTTAAGGCTAGGGCTTGGATTGGGGCTAGTTTTAGGATTAGCAATAGTGTTAGAGCTAGATGTGGAATGAGGTTTAGGCTTAAGGTTAGGGATAGATTTAGATTTTGGTTAGATATATGGTTAGGGGTATGGCTCGGGATAGGACTCAGGTTAGGGCTATTGTGAGGGTTACTGTAACAAATAGGGTTATAAATAGAAATAGGGCTAGTGTGTGAGTTAGAGTTAGTCTTGGGGCTAGAATTAGGGGTAGGGTTAAATTTAGGGTTCAAATAGGGCTAGGATTAGTGCTATGATTAGTGTAAGGGTTAGGCCTATGGTTAGGGCTAGGGTTAGGTTTATTTTAGGGAATGGGATGGGGTTATATAGGTAGGTTCAGTGCTAGGGTGTGGTGTGGATTATATTTAGGGCTAATGCTAGGGTTAGGGTACAGTTTAGGATTAAGCCTAGGTTTAGGGCTAGGATGAGGGCTAGTGTTTGTGTTAGGGTTAGGTTTAGGATAAGGCCTAGGGATAATGTCAGGTCTAGCATTATGGTTTGGAATAGTGTTAGGGATAGGTTTATGGCTAGGTCTAGTGTAAGGGTTATGTTTACTGTAGGGTTCAGGTATAGAGATAGGCTATTATTAGGGTAAGAGTATGGGTTAGTGTTTGGTTTTGCTTAAGGTTTAAGGTTAGGGCTCAAGTTAGCAGGGTTAGGGTTGGGGTCAGAATAATGGATAGAGTAAGGTTTACAGTTCAGGTTAGGTTTAGAGTAACGTATAGGGTTAGTGTTAGGGATAGGGTTAGGGTTAGGCCTAGGATTAGCATTTGGTTTAGGCTAAACAAATGAATAGGTTTACTGCTACTGTTAGGGCTTAGGTTAAAGTTAGCGTTAGGGCTAGGGTTTGGGTTACTCCTAGGGTTAATGTTAGGGTTTGGTTTAGGGTAAGTGTTAGGGTTTGAGGTAGGTTTAGGGCTAGGGGGAGGGTTAGCGTTAGAATAAGGGCTACGGTTAGGGTTAGGGCTAGCGTTAGCATTAGGGTTAGGGTTGTGTTTAAGGTAATGGATAAATTAGAGCTAGGATTTGGTCTATGGTTACACTTAGGATTAGGGATAGGGTTAGGGTTAGGTTTAGAGATAAGGTTATGTTTAGAGTAAAGTTTAGAGTTTGAGCTAGGGTTAGGACTAGGACAAGAATTAGGTTTAGGGTTTGTTCTAGGGTTAGGGTTAAGGTTATGCTTAGGTCTAGGTTTAGGGCTTGTATTAGGGCTAGGTTTTGTGTGAGGTTTATGGCTAGTGTTAGGGCTATGGGTAATATAAGAGCTAGTGTTATGTTTATGGCTAGTTTTGGGGGTTAGGGTTATAAATATGACCAGTGTTAGGTTTAAATTTTGGGTTTGATAAAGTTTAGAGCCTAGGTTTGTGTTAGGGTAAGCATCAGTGTCCGGGCTAGCATTGGATTTATGTTTAGGGCCAGAATTAGAACTAGGGTTAGGTCTAGGGCTAGGGTTAGTCTTTGCGTTAAGTTAATGGCTATTTTAGGGCTAGATCTAGGTTTCTGTTTAGGACTAGGGCTAGAGTTTTGACTGTATTTAGGATTAAGTTTAGGTCTAGTGCTATTGTTATTGTTAGGTTTAGGTATAGGTTTACTGGTAGGGCTAGTGTTAGGGTTCGTTTTAATGTAAAGTTTAGGCTTTGACCTAGGGTTAGTGTTAGGGTAAAATAAGGGAAAGGGTTAGGCTTAGGCTTTGGGTTAGGGTTAGAGATAGAATGATGGCTAGAGTTAGGACTAGTAATGTAGTTATGGTTTGGGGTAAGCTGAGGATTAGGGTTAGAACTAGAGTAGCATTAGGGTGAGAGTTTGGCTTAGGGTAAGGAATAGGTTTAGAGCTAGGGTTTGGGTTAATGTTAGGGTTAGGGTTAGGTTTAAGGTTAAAGGTAGGTTTGAGGCTCAGATTATTGCTAGGTTTTATGTTAGGGTTTGGGCTATGGCTAATGTAAGAACTAGCTTTATGGTTAGAGATGGTTTTAGGGTTAGGATTAGGGCTAGATCTAGTGTTTGTGTTAGGTTTAAGGTTAGGGTGATGTTTAGAGTAGGGTTAGTTTTAGGGTCAGAGTCAGGGTCATTATTAGTTGTAGGATTAGGGTTATGAGTGGTTGTAGCATTAGGATTTGGTTTAGGTTAATGGTTAGGATTAGTTTTATAGCTCAGTTTTGTTTGTGGGTTATGGCGAGGGTTAGGGCTTTTTTTCAAGTTAGAATTAGAGTTATGGCTAGTGTTAGGGTGAGGTTTAGGTTTAGAGTTAAGGTTAGATTAAGAGTTAAGTATAGTTCTAGGTTTAGGACAATGGCTAGAGTTATGACTATGGTTAGGGCAAGTGTAAGGATTAGGCAATAGATAAGGTTTGTACTAGAAATATGTCTAGGGCTAGAGTTAGCTTTAGTCTTAGGGCTAGGGTTAGAGTTAGGGTTACAGTTAGCAATAAATTAGGGCTAGGATTAGAGCTATGGTTAGTGTTAGGATTAGGCCTAGGTTTAGGGCTAGGGTTAGTGTTAGTGATAGTGTTAGGTTAGGGTTAGGGATAGGGGAAACAATGTGGTTATACCTAGGTTCAGAACTACGGCAAGGGTTTAAATTAGGGTTTGGGCTAGGGTTAGGTTTCGGGTTAGGACTGAAGCTAGTTTTAGGGCTAGGATGAGGGCTTGGGTTTGTGTTAGGTTTAAGGCAAGGATTAGGTACAGTGCTAATGTCAGGTCTAGGATTATGGTTAGGGATACTTTTAGGGTTAGTTTTTGGCTAAGTCTAGTTTAAGGGTTATGTTTAGGGTAAGGGTCAGTTTAGAGCTAGGTGTGTTATTAGAGTTAGTGTCTTGCTCAGAGTTTAAGTTAGGTTTTGTTTTAGTTTTAGGACTCAAATTATCATTAGGGTTAGGTTTAGAGTTAGGGTTAGAGTAATTGATAGGGTTAAGTTTAGTGTTTAGGTTAGGTTTAGATAAGGATAAGGTTAGTGTTAGCAATAAGTTTAGGGTTAGGCCTAAATGGATAGGGTTAGATTTAGGTTAAGGACTAGGGTTAGTGTTAGGTTTTGCGTAACTGTTAGGTTTGAGCTAGGATTAGGACTATGGTGAGGTTTAGGTTTACAGTTAGGTCTAGGGTTAGGATTACAGTTAGGGTTAGTGTAGGTTTAGGGTTAGGACTAGGGTTAAGTTTACATTTAGGGTTAGAGTAGGTTTAGGGTTAGGGCTAGTGTTATCATGATCTTCATAATTAGGGTTAGGGTAATGAGCAGTGTTAGAGCTATGTTTAGAGCTATGTTTAGTTTAGGCTAATGTTTAGGGTTTGGATAGGTTTAGGTCTAGTGTTATGGTTAGGATTAGGGCTAGGGTTAGGGTTAGGGTTAGGTCTAGGTTTAGTGTTAAGGTTAGTTTTAGTGTAAGTGTTAGGGTTTGAGCTATGGTTAGGGCTAAGTTGACGGATAAGGTTAGTGTCAGTTCTCGGTTTAGGATTAGGGTTAAATTTAAGGCTAGGCTTATCATTAGGTTTAGGGTTATGTTTAGGGTAATGGATAGGGTTAGAGCTAGAGTTAGGGCTAGGATTATGGTTATGTTTAAGTCTAGGGTTAGGTTTAGGGTTAGGGCCAGATTTAGGGTTAGGGTTAGGTTTAGGGTAATGGTTAAGGCTAGGGTTAGGTTTGGTGTTAAAAAGAGGTGTAGGGCTCAGTTTAGGGATCGATTTTGGGTTAGCTTAGGGTGATGGCTAATGTAAGAACTAGAGTTCATGTTAGGGCTACTTTTAGGGTTATGGTTAGGGCTAGTACTAGTTTAGATTTTGGTATACTTTTAGGGTGATGTTAGATCTAGAGTTAATGTAAAGTCAGAGTAGGGCTTAAGGTTTCTTTAAGGGTTAGGTTAGGACTGGAATTAGGGCTAAGGTTAGGGCTAGGTGTAGGGTTATATTTTTGTTTAGGTTAAGGGTTAGGTTTAGGGCTATGGCTTTGTTTTGTTTTAGAGCTTGAACTAGTTTAGGGTTAGTTTTAGGATTAGTGTTATTGTAAGAGCTAGTGTTAGTGTTATTGTAAGAGCTAGGTTTAGGCTTAGGGTTAGGGTTGGACTTAGAGTTATGGTTAGTTCTAGGGTTAGGGCTAGGGCTAGTGTTAGGGCTAAGGTTAGGGCAAGTGTTAGGATTATGGAAAGGGATAGGTTTAGATCTAGGAATAGGGCTAGGGCGAGAGTTAGAGTTAGTCTTAGTGCTAGTGGTAGCGTTAAGCCTAAATTAGGGCTAGGATCGGGTCTAGGTTTAGTGAAAGTGTTAAGACTAGAATTAGAGTTAGGGTTAAATTTTGGGAAAGGGATGGGTTTATAGCGAGGTTAAGAATTAGGGCGAGGTATATAATTAGGAATAGGGCTAGTGTTAGCGTTTGGGTTAGGATCAAGGCTAGGTTTAGGGCTGGGATGATGGCTAGCATTGGTGTTAGGGTTATGGCAAGAATTAGGGCTAGGCTAATATCAGGTCTAGGGTTATGGTTATTGATTGTTTGGGGTAAAATTTATGGCTAGGTTTAGTTTCAGATTTAGGTTTAGGGTGAGGTTCAAGTTGAGAGCTAGGGGTATTATAATAATCAGAGTCAGGTTTGGGGTTTGGGTTAGGTTGAGGTTTAGGGTTATGGCTCAAATTAGCATTAGGTTTGAGTTAGTTTTAGGGTAATGAATAAGGTTTGGCTTAGGCTTCATGTTAGGTTTAGGGTTAAGGTTAGATTTAGAGTAATGGATAGGGTTAGGGTTAGGCCTACAGTTAGCATTAGGTTTATCGTTATCATTAGGGTAATGGATAGGTTTAGAGCTAGTGTTAGAGCTAGGTTTATGTTTAGGATTTGGGCTAGAGTTAGGGTTAGGGTTAGGGTAAAGGCTAGGGTTAGTTTTAGGGTATGGGTTAGGGTTTGAGCTAGGGTTAGTGCTAAGGATATTTTTAGGTTTACAATTAGCTCTAGGGTTAGGATTAGTGTTACCATTAGGGTTAAGGTAATGGACAGATTTAGATGTGTGGTTAGGGTTAGGGTTATGTTTAGGTTTAGGAATAGGGTTAGTGTTAAGTTTAGCATAATTTTTAGAGTTTGAGCTAGGATTAGGACTATGGCAAGGGTTAGGTTTTGCATTCAGTCTAGGCTTAGCTTTACAGTTAGGGTTAGAGTAGGTTTAGGGTTAGGGCTAGTGTTATCATGACCTTTATTGTTAGCATTAGGGTAATGGGTGGGGTTAGAGCTAAGGTGAAGTCTAGATTTAAGTTCAGGATTAGGGCTAGGGTTAGTATTAGGGTTAGACTTATCATTTTCATATGGTTAGGTCAAGTGTCAGGGTGAGGGATTGAGTAAGTGTTATGGCTAGGTTGAGGCTTCAGGTTAGAATCATGGCTAGGGATAGAGTTAGGGTTAGGGTTAGGGTTAGGGTTAGGGCTAGGTTTAGCATTAGATTTGGTTTATGGTTATGGTAATGAATAGTGTTAGAGCAAGGGCTTTGGCTATGGTTACACTTAGGATTAGGGCTAATATTGGGGTTAGGTTATGGGCTAGGTAATGTTTAGGGTAAGGGCTAGGGTTTGAGAAAGTGTTAGTATTAGGGATAGGTTGAGTATTAGGTTCAGCCTTAGGTCTAGGGACAGGATTATGGTAAGTTTAGGTTTAGGGTTAAGTTTAGGCCTAGGGTTATCATTAGGGTTAGGATAATGGTTAGTGTAATTATATGGTTAGATTTAGGTTTAGGTTTAAGGTTAGGTTTAGATTTAGTTTTAGGTTTAATATTAAGGCTACAGTTATGTTTAGGTTTATCGTACGGGTTAGTTTTGAGCTAGGGTTAGGGCTATGGCTGAGTGTTTGTTTTAGGGTTACGTCTATTGTTAATTTTCAGGTTAGAGTTAGGGTTACAGTTAGGGTTAAGGCTAGGGTTATCAATAGAGTTAGGTGTAGGGTTAGGTAAGGTGTAGGTTTAGAGCTAGGTTTAGGGATAGGGTTAAGTTTAGGGTTAGGTCTAGTGTTAGGGTTAAGACTAAGGTATAGTTCTAAGTTTATATTTATGGTAAGGGTTGGGCTTTGAGTATGGTTTAAGCCTAAGGCTAGGGTTAGGTTTAGGGTTAGGGTTAGCACTAGGGTTAGGGTTGGGGTTACTTTAGGTCTAGCTTTAGGCATAGAATTCGCTCTAGGTTTTGTGTTACATTAAGGCCTAGAGGTAGGGCTATGGGTAATGTAAGAGCTAGGATTATGATTAGGGCTAGCTCTAGGATTAGGGTCATGGCTATGTCTTGTTTTAGGATGAGGTTTTTGGTTAGGGTCATATTTAGAGATAGGTTTAGTGTTAAAGGCAGTGTCAGTGTACAGGTTAGAGTTAGAGTTAAGGTTAAAGCCAGAATTGGGACTAGGTTTATGTCTAGGGGTAGGGTTAGTCTTTGCGTTAAGTTAAGGGTTATTTTTAGGACTAAGACTAGGTATTTGTTTAGGTCTAGAATTAGAGTTAAGCCTAGGTCTAGAATTAGAGTTAAGCCTAGATTTAGGATTAGGTTTAGGTCTAGGGCTAGTGGTAGGGTCTGGTTTAGGTATAAGTTTACTGGTAGGGTTAATGTTAACGTTTGGTCTAGCATTAGGGTCAGGTTTAGACCTAAGTTAGTGTTTTGTCATAATAAAAGTCAGGGTTAGAATTAAGGTTTGGGATAGGGTTAGAGCTAGAATCAGGTCTAGGGTTAGGAATATTAGCATGGTGAGAGTTTTGGTTAGCCTGAGGTTTAGGGATAGGTCTAGCTTTACCACTAGAGTTAGGGTTTTGCTTAGGGTTAGGGATACGGTTAGAGCTAGTGTTAGGGGTAGGGTTAGGGTTAGGGTTAGTGGTAAAGCTAGGTATAGGGCTCGGATTAGGGCCAGGTTTTGTGTTAGTGTTAGGGCAAGAGTTATGGCAACAGGTAAAGTAAGAACCAGGGTTACAATTAGGGTTAGCTTTAGAGTTAGGGTTAGGGGTAGTTGTAGTGTTAGTGTTAGATTTATGGTTAGATTTACATTTATAGTTAGGTTAGATATAGGATTAGTATAGGATTAGAGATAGGGCAAGGGTTAAGTCCAGGGTTAGAGTTATTTTAAGAGATAGGTTTAGAACTAGGGATAGGGCTAGTGTGAGAGTTAGTGTTAGTAATAGGGCCAAAATTAGAGTTATGTTTTGGGATAGGGTTAAATTAGGGTTAGGATTAGGGCTAGGGTTAGTGTTCAGCATAGGCTTAGCAATAGGGATAGGGTGAGTTTTAAGTTTAGGATAAAGGATTGTGTAATAGCTAGATTTACAAGTAGGGTGAGGGATAGAGTTAGGATTAGGGCTAGGGTTGGGTTAGGGTTATGTTTAAGGCTAGGTTTAGGGCTAGGATGAGGGCTAGAGTTTGTATTAGATTCAGGGCTAGGATTATTGTTAGGGGTAATATCAGGTCTAGGGTTATGGTTAAAGATAGTTTTAGGGTTAGGCTTTTGGCTACGTCTAGTGTAAGTGTTAGGTTTAGGGTAATAGTCAGGTTTAGAGCTCGGGGAATTATTAGGATTAGGATTTTTCCTTAGGTAAGAATTTAGGTTTACATCTCAAATTAGCATTAGTGTTAGGGTTAGGGGTATAGTTATGGTTTATTTCAAGGTTCAGGTTTGATTTAGGGTAATTAATACAGTTAGCGTTAGTTATGGGGTAGGGTTAGGCTTTGGGTTAGAATTAGGGTAAGGGATGTGGTTAGGGTAATTGATAGGGTTAGAGCTCTAGGTTTATGATTTCAAATATGCCTTGAGTTAAGGTTAGAGTTAGTTTTAGCACTAGGGTTAGGGTTATGTTTAGGGTTATGTTTAGCATAAAGTTTAGGTTTTGAGCTAGGTTTAGGGATAGGTTTAGGCTTAGGTCTAGGGATAGGGTTACGGTAGGTTTAGGGTTAGGGATAGAGTTAGGGCTAGGGTTATCATTAACATTAGGGTTAGGATTAAGGTAACGAATATGGTTATGTTAGGGTTAGGTTTGGTTTTGAGTTAGAATTAGTGATAGGGTTAGGATTAGAGCTATGGTTATGTTTAGGTTTAAGGGGAGGTTTATGGTTTTATCTATAGTTTGGGCTATGCTGAGTTTAATTTTAGGTTTATGTCTATGGTTAGTTTTCTAGTTAGGCTTAGGGTTAATATTAGGGTTCGGGTCTTGGATTATGAATATGTTTAGGTTTAGTGTTAGAGTAATGGGTAGGTTTAGAGCTAGATTTATGGCTAGGTTAAGTTTAGGATTTGGGCTAGTGTTAGTGTGATAGTTAGGGATAGGTCTAGGCTTAAGTTTATGGTAAGCGTTAGGCTTTGAGGTACCTTAGGAATAAGGTGAGGGCTACGGTTAAGTATAGGGCTAGTGTTAGTGTTAGGGTTATGCTTAGGGCTAGGTTTAAGCCTTAAATTAGCTCTATGTTTACAATTAGGTTTAGGCCTAGGGTTAGGGCTATGGGTAATGTAAGATCGAGGTTTATGATTAGAGTTAGTTTTAGGGTTAGGGTTATGGCTGGGTCTAGAATTAGTTTAGTTTTTATTAGTTTCAGGTTTGGACGTAGGTATAGTGTTAAAGCCAGGATTAGTGTTTGGGTTAGAGTTAAAGTTAGGGTTAAAGCCAGAATTTGGACTAGGTTTAGGTCTAGGGGTAGAGTTAGTTTTGGGTTAGGTAAAGATTTTTTTAGGGCTAGGGCTAGGATTTTGTTTAGGTCTAGAGCTAGAGTTCAGGCTAGATTTAGGATTAGGTTTAGGTCTAGAGCTAGTGGTAGGGTTAGTTTTATGTATAAGTTTACAAGTAGGGCTAGTGTTAGGGTTTGGTTTAGGGTTAGGGTTATGTTTAGACCTAGGGTTTATGGTATGGTCAGAATAAGGGTCAGGGTTAGGGTTAGGGTTTGGGATAGCATAAGAGGGAGAATGAGATCTAGTGTTAGGACTATTAATAGGGCTAGGATTTGGTTAGCCTAAGGATTAGAGATTGGTCTAGGGTTACCATTAAGGTTAAGGTTTTGCCCAGGGTAAGGCATAGTGTTAGGGCTAGGTTTAGGACTCATATTAGGGCTAGTTTTTGTGTGAGGTTTAAGGCTAGGGTTAGTGCAACAGCTAATATAAGAACTAGGGTTACAATTAGGATTAGGAGTAGGGATAGGTCAAGTGTTAGGATTAGGTTTAAGATTAGGGTGATATTTATAGCTAGGGTTAGTTTTAGGATATCAGTCAGGTCAGCGTTAGTTTGAGGATGAGGGTTAGGACTCGAATTAGGCTAGGTTTACTGTTAGAGTTCAGTTTAAGTTTAGGGTGGTGTTTAGAGCTAGGATGAGTGTTAGGATATAAGTCAGGTTCAGGGTTATTTTTAAGATTATGATTAGGTCAAGAATAAAGGCTGGAGT
This sequence comes from Marmota marmota marmota, assembly GCF_001458135.2. Taxonomy (NCBI): domain Eukaryota; kingdom Metazoa; phylum Chordata; class Mammalia; order Rodentia; family Sciuridae; genus Marmota; species Marmota marmota. The sequence continues at coordinate 1,415,319 of NW_026002143.1, read as the reverse complement.
TAGATCTAGGTGTAGTGCTAGTGTTTGGTTTAAGTTAAGTTTAGTGTTAGGCCTGTTGCTCGGTTTTGTTTTAGTGCAATGGTTAGAGATAGGGCTAGTTTTATGATTAGCTATAGGGTTAGGTTTATTAGGTCTAGGTTTTGTGTTAGGTTTAGGGCAAGAATTAGGGCTAGGACTAATGTCAGATCTAGGTATATATTTAGTGATATTTTTTAGTGTTAGGTTTAGGGCTAAGTCAAATTAAAATGTTATGTTTAGGGAAAGGGTAAGATTAAGAGCTGGGATATTATTATTAGTGTCAGGGTGTGGTTTACGCTTTGTGTTAGGGTTAGATTTAGAGTTAGGGTTAGATCCCGGATTAGGGCTAGGTATAGGGTTAGGTTTTGGTTAAGTTAAAGTTTAGTGTCAGATCTAGGTTTATAGTTAGTGATTTTCTTAGGGTTAGGTTTATGGCTAGGTCAAATTAAAATGTTATGTTTAGGGAAACGGTCAGATTGAGAGTTGGGGTATTATTAGAGTCAGGGTCAGGCTTTGGGTTTTGGTTAGGCTAAGGTTTAGGTATAAGGCTCAAATTAGCATTAAAGTTAGAATTAGGGTTAGGGCAATGGATAGTGTTAGGTGTAGGGTTCAGATTAGGTTTAAGGTAATGGACATGATTTGCATTTGTGATAGGTTTAGGGTTAGGCCTAGGGTTACCATTAGGGTTATGGTTATTGTTAGGGTAATTTATAGGGTTACACCTAGGGTTAAGGCTAGGATAATGGTTAGGATTAGGGCTACATTTAGGTTTAGGGTCAGGGTTAGGGCGAGGGTTACAATTAGTTTTAGGTTTAGGGTATAGTGTAGGGTTTGATCTAAGATTTTTCCCTGGCTAAGATTAATTTAGGGTTTTTTTCTATGGTTATGGTCATGGTTAGTGCAATGGTTATGGCTAGTGTTATTATTAGGGTTAAGGTAATAGGTTTAGTTGTCAGGTTAAAGATAGGGTTAGGTTTAGGTTAGCGTTAGGTTAAGGTTTATGATTAGGGTTAGGGTTTAAGCTAGTTTAGATTTAGAGTTAGGGTTAGGTTCACTGTTATTTCTAGAGTTAGGTTTATGTTTTGAGTTAGGGTAGGTTTAGCTTTAGGTCTAGTGTTATCATTATGGTTAAGTATAGGATAGTGTATTGGGTAGAGTTTGAACTAGGGTTAGGCCTAGGGTTAAGGTTAGTATTAGGGCTGGGTTTAGGGTTAGGGTTAGGCCTTGGTTTAGTGTTAGGTTTAGGTGAAGTGTAAAGGTTAGGGATTGAGCTAAGTTTAGGCCTAGGGCAAGGGTTAGGTTTTCAGTCTGGGCTAGGGTAGAGTTAAAGTTAGGTTTAGGGCTAGGGTTAGCATTAGTTTTAGGATTATGGTTAGTGTAATGGACAGAGTTAGAGCTAGGGTTTGGGCTATGGTTACAGTTAGGATTAGGACTACAGTTAGGGTGAGGTTTATTGTTTCGAATAGGGTTATGTTTAGGGTAAGGTTTAGGGTTTGAGCTAGGGTTAGGGAAAGAAAAAAGTTAGGGTTAGGATTAGGGCTAGAATTAGGTTTAGGGTTATGCTTAGGGTTTGGTTTAGGGCTGTAATTAGGGCTAGGTTTTGTGTGAGGTTTAGGGCTAGCGTTAGGTACATGGATAATGTAAGAGCTAGATTTATGGTTATGGCTAATTTAGAGTTCGTCTTTTTTTAAGGTTAGATTTTGGGTTAGGATAAAGTTTAGAGTTAGGGTTTTTGTTAGGGGAAATATCAGGGATCAGGTTAGGATTAGGTTTAGGGTTAGGTCTAGGGGAACAGTTAGTTTTTGGTTTAGGTTGAGGGCTATTGTTAAGGTTAAGGCTAGGGTTATGGCTATATTTAGGATTAGGTTTAGGTCTAGGGCTAGTGTTAGTGTTAGCTTTAGTGTTAGGGTTGCTGGTAGGGCTAGTGTTAGGTTTTGGATAAGGGTTAGGGACAGCTTTAAACTTAGGTTTAGTGTTAAGATCAGAATAAGGGTCAGCGTTAGAATTAGTGTTTGGGTTAAGTTTAGAGATAGAATGAGGGCTAGGTTTAGGACTAGTAATAGAGTTAGGTTTTAGGGTAGGCATAGAATTGGGGTTAGGACTAGGGTAGCAGTAGTGTGAGATTTTGACTAAGTATAAGATATAGGGTTAGAGCAAGTATTAAGTCTAGTGATAGAATTAATTTATGGCCAGGGTTAGGGTAAGGGGAAAAGCTCGGGTTGGGCCTTTAATTAGGGCTAGGTTTTGTGTTAGGTTTTGGGCTATGGCTAATTTAAGTACTGTGATTACGGTTAGGAGAAGTTTTAGAGTTAGGTTGAAGTTGAGGTCTAGTGTTAGAATTAGGTTTAGGGATAGGGTGATGTGTAGAACTAGGGTTAGTGTTAAGGTCAGAGTCAGGGTTAGTATTAGTTCTAAGGTTAGAGATAGGACTCAAATTAGGGCTAGGATTAGGGCTAGGTGTAGGGTTAGGATTTGGTTTAGGTTAAAGTTTAGTGTCACTTCTATGGCTCGGTTTTTATTGAGGGCTAGTGCTAGGATTAGGGCTAGTTTTCAAGTTAGTGTTAGGGTTAGAGCTAGTGTTAGGATGTGGTTTAGGCTTAGGGTTAGGGTTAGATTTAAAGTTAGGGTTAGATCTCAGTTTAGGGCTACAGCGAAGGTTGGGGCTATGGTTAGGTCTAGGGATTGAGTTTTCATAAGGGATAGGGTTAGAACTAATGATATGTCTAGGGAGAGAGTTAGAGTTAGTGTTAGGGTTAGGGTTAGGGTTAGATTTAGGTTTAGAATTAGGGCTTTATTAGGGCTAGGATTAGAGCTAGGTTTAGTATTAAGGCTGAGCCTAGGTTTATGGCTAAGTTTATGGTTATATTTATGGTTAGGTATGACGTTATATCTAGGGCGAGGGTTAAAATCAGGGTTAGGTCTATGAATAGTGTTAGGTTTAGGATTAAGACTAAGATTAAGGCTAGGATTAGGGCTAGAGTTTGTTTTGGGGTTAGCACTTCATTTGGGCTAGGACTAATGACAGGTCTAGGGTTATGGTTAGAGATAGTTTTAGAATTAAGATTATTTGGGTTAGGATTAGGTTTAGGGATCAGGTTAGGTTTAGGGTAATGTATAGGTTTAGGACTAGGAATAGGTTTAGAGTTATCCTAGGGTTAGCATTAGGGTTAGGATTAGGATTGGTGTAATGGATTGGTTACAGCTAGGGGTTAGGGCTAGGTTTTTGGTTAGGATTAAGGCTAGGGTTAGGGTTACATTTTGGGTTATATCAAGGGTTAGGGTTAGAGTTGGGTTTAGGGTAAGGGTTTGGGCCAGATTTAGGGTTATGTTTAGAATTAAAGTTAGTGTTAGGGCTCCGATTAGGGATAGGTTTTGGGTTAGGTTAGGGCTAGTTTTAGGGCTAGAGCCAATGTAAGAACTGGGGTTAAGATTTGAACTAATTTTAGGGTTAGGTTTAGGGCTACGTCTAGGTTTAGGTTTAGGTTTTGAGTGATGTTTAGAGCTAGGGTTAGTGTTATGGTCAGAGTCAGGGTTAGGGTTTTTTTAGGGTTAGGAATAGGAGTCAAATTAGAGCTAGGTTTAGGGTTAGGTGTAGTCTTAGGGTTTGGTTTTATGTTATAGTTTAGGGTTAGGGCTATAACTGGGTTGTTTTGTAGGGCTAGGGGTACGGTAGGGCTAGTTTTAGGATTAGCATTAGTGTTATGGCTTGAGTTAGTGAGAGGTTTACCTTAGGGTTAGGGTTCAATTTAGAGTTAGGTTTAGATATAGGATTAGGGCTAGAGCTATGGTTAGGGTTAATGTAAAGGCAAGTGTTAGGTATATAGTAATGGATAGGGTTAGAACTAGAAATAGGACTAAGTCGAGAGTTAGAGGTAATCTTTGGGCTAGGTTTTGGTTAGGTTTAGGGCTAAATTAGGGCTACTATTAGCTCTAGAGTTTGTATTAGGGTTAGGCCAAGTTTTAGGCTTAGGTTTAGGTTTAGGGATAGGATTAGGTTTAGGGGAAGGTTTGGAGTTAGAGCTAGTTTTAGGGCTAGGTCGAAGGATAGAATTTGGTTTGGGCTATGCTTATGGTTTGGTAAAGTAATAAGGCTAGGTTTAGGGCCATGTTGGGGGCTAGGGTTTATTTTAGGGTTATAGCAAGAATTAGGGCTAGGGCTAGTGTCAGGTCTAGACTTACATTAGGGATAGATTGAGGGTTAAATTCATGGCTAGGTCTAGTGTAAGGGTTCAGTTTAGGGTAAGGGTCAGGTTTAGAGCTAGGGGTATTATTAGGGCTAGAAGTAGTTTTCGGGTTTAAGATATTGATAGAACTAGATTTAGGATTAGGGTTATGTCTAGTGATAGAGGTAGGTTTGGGGTTAGGCTAAGAATCAGGTTTAGAACTAGGGTAGCTTTAGGGTTGGAATTTGTCTTAGGGTAAGGGATAGGATTAGAGCTAGTGTTAGGGCTAGGGTTAGGGTTAGGGTTAGGGCTAGGTTTAGGTTTAGGGTTAAAGGTAGGGTTAGATCTAGGCTAGGTTTTGTGTTAGCTTTTGGGCTATGGCTAATGTAAAACCAGGGTTACAATTAGGGCTAGTTTTAGGGTTAGGTTATGGCTATGTCTAGTGTAAGTGTTAATATTTCTGCTAGGATTAGGGCTATAGAGATGTTTAGGTTTATGGTTAGGTCTTGGGATACATTTATGATTAGGGTTAGGTTTAGTGTTAGGAAAACTGTTAGGATTATAGTTTTGGTTAATATTAGTTTAGCTTAGTGTTAGGGCTAGGGTTAGAATTAGCATTTGTGTTAGGTTTAGGGTTAGGGTTAGGTTCAGAATTAGTGATAGAGTTAGGGTTTTGATTAGTGTTAGCGTTAGAGTTAGGGCTAAGGTTAGGGCTTTTGTTAGGTTTATTTTAATGGATAGGATTAGAACCAGGATTAGCGCTAGGGGGAGATTTAGAGTTAGCCTTAGGCCACGGTTAGGGGTTGAGTTAGGGTTAAGGCTAAATTAGGGCTAGGATTAGTGCTAGAGTTAGTGTTAGAGTTAGGCCTATGTTTAGGGCTAGAGATATTGTTAGTTTTAGGGTTAGGATTAGTGATAGGGTTAGCAAAATGATGGGTTGATACCTAAGTTCAGGTCTAGGGCGAGGGTTAAAATTTGAGATAGGGCTAGAGTTAGTGTTTGGGTTAGGATTAAAGCTAGGTATAGGCCGAAGATGAGGACTAGTGTTTGTGTTAGGGTTAGGGCTAGGATTAAGGCTGGGGCCATGTCACATCTAAGTTTATGGTTATAGTTAGTTTTAGGGTTAGGTTATGGCTAGGTCTAGTGTAAAGGTTAGGTTTAGGTTAAGGGTCAGGTTTAAAGCTAGGTGTCTTATTAGGGTCAGAGTTCAAGTAAGGTTTGGTTTAGGTTAAGATTTAGAGTTAAGGCTTGAATTAGCACTAGAGATAGGGTTAGGGTTTGGGTTAGGGTAATTGATAGGTTTAGGTTTAAGGTTCAGTTTAGGTTTAGAATACTGAATAGGGTTAGTGTAAGGTGTTAGACTTAGGCCTTGTGTTAGCATTTGGGTTAAGCTTATATTTAGGGTAATGGATAGGGTTAGAGGTAAGCTTAGAACTAGGATAAAGGTTAGAATTAGGACTAGGGTTATGGTTAGGCCTAGGGTTCGTGTCAGGGTTAGTTTGGGGTAAGTGTTAGTGTTTGAGATAGGATTAGGGCTAGTGTGAGGAATAGAGTTAGTGTTTGTGTTAGGGTTAGGTTTAGGATTAGTGTTAGTGTTAGGGATAAGGATAGGGTTAGGGTTAGTTTCTAGGGTTAGTGTTAGGGTTTATGTAAGGGTAAGGATTAGGGTTAGGATTATGCGTACAGTTAGGATTTGGGTTATGTTTAGGTTTAAGATTAGTTTTCAGTTTTGGTTAATGTAAGTGTTAAGGTTTGTGTTAGGGTTAGACTTAGTGTTATTTTTAGAGTTAAGTTTATTGTTAGGGTAATCATTAGATTTAGGTTAAGGTTAGTTTTAGGGTTAGTTTTAGGTAAGGTTTAGTTTAAGTTTAGGGTTAGGGTTAGGTTAGCGTAAGGGTTGTGGTAAGCATTAGAGTTTGTGTCAGTGTTGGGTTAGTATTAGGGTTAGAGTTCAGTTTAGGGTTAGGTTTTTGTAGGGATATTGTTAGGATAAGGGTTAGGTTTTGTGTTTTGGTTAGGGATAGGTTCAGGGTTAAGGTTAGGATTAGGTTTAGGGTTAGTGTTAGGGTTAGGTTTAGGGTTAGGGTTAAGGTAGTGTTAATGTTAGAGATAGGTTTAGTGTTAGGGTTAGCGATAGTGTTAAAGTTAGGGATAGGATTAGGGTTAGGGTTAGGGTTAGGGTAGTGTTAATGTTAGAGATAGGTTTAGTGTTAGGGTTAGCAATAGTGTTAAAGTTAGGGATAGGATTAGGGTTAGGGTTAGTGTTAGGGTTAGTGCTAGGGTTTGGTTTAGTGTCAGGGTTGGCATAAGGTTTAAGGTTAGTGTTAGGGGTAGTGTTCTGGTTAAGTTCAGGTTTAGTGTTATTGTTAGGGTTAGAGTTTGTATTAAAGTTACGTTTAGGGTATGGTTTATGTTACATGTTAGGGATATGTTTAGTGATAGTATTTTGTTTAGGTTTAGGTTTAGGGTTAGGATTATTGTTTGGGTTAGGTTTAGTGTTACTGTTAGGGTTAGGGTGAGATTTCATGTTAGTATTATCTTTCAGGTTAACGTTAGGTTTAGGTTTAGGGTTAAGGTTAGGTTGAGGGTTAGGTTTAGGTTTAGTGTGAGCTTTAAGCTTAGGTTAGTGTTAGTGTAAGGGTTAAAGTAACGGTTAGAGTTTGGGTTAGTGTTAGGGTTAAGATTAGGTTTAGGTTTTGTGTTAGGGTTAGTGTTAGGATTAGGGTTATGGTTTGGATTTGGGTTAGAATTGGTGTTAGGTTTAAGTTTAAGTTTAAATTAGTGATTGGATTAGGGTAGTATTAGGGTAATGGTTAGAGTTAGACTTAGGGTTAGTGTTATAGTAAGGGTTAGAATTTGGTTCAGATTTAGGGTTATTTGTAGGTTTAGGTTTAGGGTTTGTTTTAGGTTTAGGTTTAGGGTTAGGGTTAGGGTTAGTTTTAGGGTTAGGGTTAGGGATAGTGTTAAGATTAGATATAGGTTCAGTGTTAGGGTTAGTGTTTGGGGTAGGGTTAGATTTAGGTTTAGTGTTACGTTTAGGGTTTGGATTAGGTTTAGGATTAGATATAGGGTTAGTGTTAGGGTTACTGTTAGTGTTAGGGAAAGGGTTAGGTTTAGGGTTAGGGTATTGGTTAGGCTTAGATTTAGTTTTCGAGCTAGAGTTAGGGGTAGGATTAGTGTTAGGGTTACAGTTATGTCAGGATTAGGGTTA
>NW_026002143.1:1390832-1407563 GCF_001458135.2 Marmota marmota marmota | reverse complement strand
GTTAGTGTTAGGGTTAGGGTTAGGGAAAATTTTAGGGTTAATGTTAGGTTTAGGGTTAGAGTTAAGTTTAGTGATAGTGTTAGTGTTAGTTATAGGTTTAGGGTTAGTGTTTGGGTTAAGATTAAGGTTAGGGTACGGTTAAGGGTTAGGTTTAGATTTACGTTTAAGTTTAGGTTTAGGGTTAGTGTTTGGGTTAGGATTATGGTTAGGGTTAGTTCTTGGCTTAGGATACGGTTAATTTTAGGCTTATTGATAGTTTTTGTGTTACGGTTATGGTTAGTATTTCGGTTACAGTTACAGTTAGGTTTAGGTTTATGGTTAGAGTTAGGGTTAATATTAGTGTTAGGTTTAGGGTTAGGTTTAGTGTTTGTGTTAGAGTAGGGTTACATTTATGGAAAGGGTTAGGTTTAGGTTTAGTGTTAGGGTTAGGGAGAGCGTTAGGGTTAGTGTTAGGGTTATGGTTAGAATTTGTGTTAGGTTTAGGTATAAGTTTAAATTTAGGATTGGGATTAAGGTTAGGGTTAGTGTAAAGTTTAAGGTTATGTTTAGTGTTAGTGTTAATGATAGGGTTAGTGTTGTGGTAAGGGTTAGTGTTCGAGTTAGGGTTAAGATTTGTGTTTGGGTTAGTGGTAGTGTTAGGGATAGGGCTAGGGTTAGTGTTAGGGTTAGGTTTTGTGTTAGGCTTAGGGTTAAGTTTAGGGTTAGGGTAAATTTTAGGGTTAGGGTTAGGGTTATGGTTATGGATAGAGTTAGTATTAGTGTTAGGATTAGGAATAGGTTTAGTGTTAGGTTTAGGGTTAAGATTAAATTTAGGATTAGTGTTAGGGTTAGTGTTATGGTTTGTGTTAGGTTAAGGATTAGTTTTAGGGTTAGGGTTATGTTCAGGATTCCTGATAGATTTAGGTTTAGGGTTAGGGTTAGTTTTAAGTTAGGTTTAGGGTTAGTGTTAACGTTCATATTAGGGTTAGATTTAGAGTTTAGTTTAGGGTTACACTTATTGTTAGGGTTATTGTTAGTTTTAGCTTAAGGTTATTTTTAGAATTAGTATTAGGATTAGGGTTAGCATAAGTTTTAGGTTATGTTTTGGGCTAGGGTTAGGTCAGGGTTAGGGTTAGGGATATGGTTAGCATTAGTGTTTGTGTTAGGTTTAGCGTTAGTTTAGGATTAGGGTTAGGGGTATTGTTAGGGTTATGTTTAGGGTTATTAAAAGTGTTAGGATTACTGTTAGGGTTAGGGATAGATTTTGTGTTAGGTTTAGGGATAGAGTTAGGGTTAAAATTAGGATTAGAGTTAGAGTTACTGTTAGGATTAGTGTTAGGGTTAGTGTTAGGGATAGGGTTAGGGTTAACGATAGTCTTAATTATAGGGATAGGTTGAGGGTTAGGGTTAGTGTTAGTGTTAGGGTTAGGGTTAGTGTTAGGGCTATGGGTAGGATTAGGTTTATGGTTAGTGAAAGGGTTAGGGTTAGGGTAAGGGTTAGTGTTTGCATTAGTGTTAGTGTTAGGGTTAGTGTTATGGTTAGTTTTAGTGTTAAATTTAGGATTAGGTTTACTGTTAGTGTTACTCTTAGGGTTAGGTTTACAGTTAGTGTTAGGTATAGGGTTAGGTCTAGGGTTCATGTTATTGGTACGATTAGTGTTAGGCTTAGGATTAGTGTTAGTGATATGTTTAGGGTTAGTGTTATGTTTAGGTTTAGGGTTAGGTTTAGGGTTAGTTTTACTGATAGGTTTGGCTTAAGTTTTAGGTTTGGGTTAGGGTTAGTGTTACGTTTAGTGTTAGTTTCAGGGTTAGGGTTAGTGATTGTGTGAGTTTTAGTGTTAGTATTAGCATTTGGATTGGGGTTAGTTTGAGAGTTAGGGTTAGGTTTAGGGTTAGTGTTAGGTTTAGGGTTAGGGATAGGGTTAGTGTTATGGTTAAAATTATGGTTAGGATTAGGGTTAGTTTTAGTGATAAGATTAGGGTTAGGGTTTGTGTAAGGGTTAGGGTTAGGGTTAGGGTTACGTTTTGGGTTAGGGTTAGGGTGATGTTTGGGTTAGTATTTGGGTAATAGTTAGGGTTAGCGTTAGGGATAGTGTTAGGTTTATAGTGAGACTTTGGATAAGTTTTAGGGTTGTTGGTAGGGTCAGGTTTAGGGTTCCTGTTAAGGTTATATTAATGTTTAGGCTAGAGTTAGTGTTAGGGTTAGTGTTAGTGTTAGGGTTAGGGATAGTTTTAAGATTAGGGATAGTTTTAGGGTTAAGAATAGTGTTAGGTTAGTGTTAGGTTTAGGTTTCATGTTACGGTTAGGGTTAGGGTTAGGGTTAGGTTTAAGTTTGGTGATAGGGTTAGGGTTACGGTAAGTGTTAGTGTTAGGGTTAGGTTTTGAGTTAGGGTCAGGGTTAGGTTTAGTGTTTTTGTTAAGATTAGGGTTCATTTAGTGTTAGGATTTGGGTTTGGGTTAGTGTTACGGTTAGGGTTAGGGTTAGTGTTTCAAGTAGGATTAGGGTTAGATTCAATGTTAGTGTTAAGTTTAGGGTTAGGGTTAGTGTTAGGGTTAGGTTTGGGTTAGGTTTAGTATTAGGTTTAGGTTTAGGGTTAGGGTTAGTGACAGGGTTAGTGTTAAGTTTAGGATTAGTGTTAGTGTTAGGATTATATTTGGTTTTAGCGTTAGGGTTAGTCTTAGTGTTAGGGTTAGTGTAGGTTTAGGTTGAGGGTTAGGGTAGTGAGAGAATTTGAGTTAGGTTTCAGGTTAGGTTTTCTGTTAGGGTTATGTTTAGGGTTAGTGTTAGGGTTAGTGTTAGGGTTAGTGTTAGGATTAGGTTTACGGTTAGTGTTATGGGTAGGGTTCGTGTTAGGATTAGTGTTAGGGTTCGTGTTAGGTTAGATTTAGTGTTAGGTTTTTGTTTAATGTTAGGGTCAGTGTTAGTGTTAGAGTTATGGTTAGGTTTAGGTATAGTTTTAGGTTTAGGGGTAGGTTTAGGATTAGTGTTTGTTTTAGGGTTACATTTTGTGTTATAGGTAGAGTTAGGGTTTGGGTTAGGGTTAGTGTTTGGGTTAGGGATAGGGTACCGTAAGGGGTAGGGTTAGGGTTGGGTTAGGATTAGGGTTATGGTTTGGGGATAGGTTTTGGGTTAGGTTTTGTGTTAGGGTTAGGGTTAGGGTTAAATTTAGGTTTAGGATTAGGGTTAGAATAAGGGTTAGTGTTAGAGTTAAAATTAGGGAAAGGTTTAGAATTAGTGTTAGTTTTAGGGTTAGGGTACATTTTAGGGTTACTGTTAGGGTTAGGGTTAGATTTAGGGTTAGAGTTAGGGTTAGGATTAAGGTTACTGTTAGTGCTCGGATTAGGGTTAGTGTTAGTTTAAATTTGAGGTTTAGGGTTAGATTTAGGTTTAAGGTTAGTTTTAGTATCAGTGTTTGGGTTAGGGTTTTGGTGAAGGTTAGTGTTAGGATTAGTTTAGGGTTAGTTTTAGGCTTAGTGTTAGGGTTTGTGTTAAATAAGTTTTAGTATTAGGGTTAGGGTTGCACTTAGGATTAGAGTTATGTTTAGTGTTAGGGAAAGTGTTACAGTTAGGTTTATTTTTCATGTTATGGTTAGTGTTAGAGTTAGTGTTAGGGTTAGAGTTATGGTAAGGGATAGGTTTAGGGTTAGTGTTAGGATTAGGTATAGTGTTAGGATTGGGTTAAGATTAGGGTTAAGGTTAGGGTTTGTGTTAGTGTTAGAGTTATGGTGAGTGTTAGGTTTAGGGTTAGGGTTAGGTATATGGTTAGGGTTAGTTTTAGTGTTTGATTTAACCTTAGGGTTAGGGTTATGGATAGTGTTAGGGTTAGGGATAGATTTAGGGTCAGTTAGGCTGAGTATCCAGATTAATGTTATGGTTAGGGTTAGCGTTAGTTTTAATGTTAATGTTAGGTTTAGGTTTAGGGATAGGGTTAATGTTAGGATGAGGGTTAGTTTTAAGTTTAGTATTAAGTTTACTTTTAGTTTTAGAGTTAGGGTAAGTGTTACTTTTAGGTAAGGGTTACGGTTAGTGTTAGTATTAGGATTAGGGTTAGGGTTATTGATAGGTTTAGGGTTATGTTTAAGGTTAGTTTTAGTGATAGGGTTAGGGTTCAGGTACAGTCAGTGTTTGGGTTAGGGTTAGGGTTAATGTTAGGGTTAATGTTGGTGTTAGGGATAGAGTTAAGGTTAGTTTTAGGGTTAATGTTAGGGTTAGAGTTAGGTTTAGGTCTAGGTTTAGGGTTAGGGTGAGGGTTATTTTTAGGGTAAGTGTGAGAGTTAGGGTTACAGTTACGGATAGAGGTAGTGTTAGTTATTGGGTTATTGTTATTGTTAGTGTTAAGGTTTGTGTTAGGATGATGGTTAGGTTTAGGGTTATGGTTACGGTTATGGTTAGGATTAAGTTTAGGGTTAAGTTTGGGGTTAGGGTTAGGGTTTATGTTAAAGTTATGGTTAAGTTTAGGGTTAGGGTTCATGTTATCAATATGTTAGTGTTAAGGTTATGTGTAGTTTAGGGTTAGGGTTAGGGTTAGGGTTAGGGTTAGGGTTAGGGTTAGGGTTAGGGTTAGGGTTAGGGTTAGGGTTAGGGTTAGGGTTAGGGTTAGGGTTAGGGTTAGGGTTAGGGTTAGGGTTAGGGTTAGGGTTAGGGTTAGGGTTAGGGTTAGGGTTAGGGTTAGGGTTAGGGTTAGGGTTAGGGTTAGGGTTAGGGTTAGGGTTAGGGTTAGGGTTAGGGTTAGGGTTAGGGTTAGGGTTAGGGTTAGGGTTAGGGTTAGGGTTAGGGTTAGGGTTAGGTTTAGGGTTAGGGTTAGGGTTAGGGTTAGAATTAATGCTTTTGTTCGGGTTAGTGTTAGGTTTAGTTTTAATGTTAATATTAGGGTTAGGGATAGGGTGAGGCTTAGGTTAGTTTTAGCGTTTGGATTAGGGTTAGGTTTAGGTTTAGGTTTCGGGTTAGTGTTAGGTTTAGGGTTAGGGATAAAGTTAAGTTTACCCTTAGAGTTAGTATTAGGGATAAGATTAGGTTTAGGTTTGTGTTAGGGTTACGGTTAGTGTTAGGGTTACATTTAGGGTTAGTATTGTATTTAGGGTTAGTATTAAAGTAATGGTTAGGGTTAAGGTTTAAGTTGGTGTTAGAGTTAGGGTTAGATTTTGGTTTAGGGTGAGTTGTAGGAAAGGTTTAGGGTTCGTGTTAGGGTTAGTTTTAGGGTTAGGATTAGGGTTAGGGTTAGGGATAGTGTTAAGGTTAAATATAGGTTTAGAGTTAGGGTTAGGGTTAGAGTTAGGGTTAGGTTTAGGCTTGGTGTTAGCGTTAGGGTTAGTGTTAGTTTTAGTGCTCCATTTAGGGTTACGATAAGGGTAAGGTTTAGGGTTAGGTTTAGGTTTAAGTTTAGATTTAGTGTTAGGGTTTGGATTAGGGTTAGTGGCTAGGGTTAGTTTTAGAGTTAGGTTAGGGTTAGTTTGAGGCTTTTTGTTAGGGTTTGTGTTAGGGTAAGTTTTATAGTTCGGATAAGGGTTAGGGTAAGGGTTAGGGTTAATGTTTGTGTTAGGCTTAGGGTTAGGGTGGGGGTTAGGGTTAGAATTAGAGTTATGGTGAGGGCTAGGTTTAGGGTTAGTGTGAGGGTTAGGGATAGAATTGGGTTTAGTGTTAGGGTTAGCGTTAGTGTTCGTGTTAGGTTTAGGGTTAAGGTGAGTGAGGATTAGGGTTAGAATTAGATTTAGGCTTATGGATAGTGTTAGGGTTAGGGATAGTTTTAGGGTTAGTGTTAGGCTTATGTTTAGGTTTACTGTTAGTGATAGGGTTAGGGTTGGTTATAGGGTTAGTTAGGATTAGGGTTAGTGTTAGCGTTAGTGTTAGTGTTAGGGATAGGGTTAAGATTAGTGTTAGGTTAAGTATTAGGGTAAGGATTACGGTTACAGATAGTGTTAGTATAAGTGTTAGAGTTAGGGTTAAGGTTAGTGTTAGGTTTATAGTTAAGGTTAGGGATAGGGTTAGGGTTAGTGTTAAGGTTAGTGCTACAGTAAGGGTTAGTTTAGGGTTAGGTTTATGGTTATGGTTAGGATTCAGATTAGGGTTAGTGTTGAGGTAAAGTTAGGTTTGAACTACTGTTAGTATTAAGGTTTCTGTTAGGGTTAGATTTAGGGTTAGGATTTGGGGTAATTTTATTGTTAGTATTATCATTAGATTTAGGTTAAGGTTAGTTTTATGTTTAGTGTTAGGGTTAGGGTAAGGTTAGGTTAGGTTTAGTATTACGGTTAGGTTAGGGTTAGGGTTATGTTGTGCATGAGGTTTTGTGTTAGGGTTAGGTTTAGTGTTAGGGATAGGGTGAAGTTTAGGGTTAGTGTTAGTGTTAGGGTGAGGGTTAGGTTTTTTTTAGGGTTAGTGTTAGTGTTTGGTTTAGGTTTTGTGTTAGGGTTCGGGATAGGCTTAGCATAATTGTTAGGATTAGAGTTAGAGTCAGTCTTAGCATTAGGGTTAGGGATAGTGTTAGGGTTAGGATTAGGGACAATGTTAATGTTATAGATAGATTTAGGTTTAGGGATAGTGTTAGGTTTAGAGTTAGGGTTAGGGTTAGGGTAAGGTTTAGTGTTAGGTTTAGGATTAGGTTTAAGGTTATTTAGTGTTAGGGTTAGAATTAGTGTTAGGGTTAGGGTTAAGTTTTGTGTTAGGGTCAGTTTTAGGGTTAGGATTTTAGTTCAAATTAGGGTTAGTTTAGGGTTTGGGTTAGTGTTATGATTCGGGTTAAGGTTAGTGTTTCATTTAGGGTTAGCGTTAGGGTTAGGATTAGAATTATCGTTCGTTTTAGGTTTAGGGTTAGGGTTAGGCTTAGGGTTACTGATAGAACAATGGTAAAGATTAGGGTTAGTGTTAGGGTTAGAGTTAGGTTTAGGTTATAGTTAGGGTTATTTTAGGGAAAGGTTTATGGTTGTGTTTGGGGTCTGTGTTAGGGTTAGTGTTAGGGTTAGCATTACAGTTAGGATTAGGTTTAGGGTTCATGTTCATTTTAGGGTTAGTGGTAGGGTTAGGTTTAGGGCTAGGTTTAGTCTTATGGTTAGTGTTAGGTTTACATGTAGTGTTAGGGTTAGGAGTAGATTTATGGTTATTGTTAGGTTTAGGGTTAAGTTTTTCTTTTTAGAGACAGTGTTAGTGTTAGGTTTAGGATTAGTGTTAGAGTTAGGTTTATTTTTTCATTTAGGATTAGGGTTAGTCTTAGGATTAGGGTTAGTGTAGTTTTAGGGTTAGTGTTAGGTAAGTGATAGGGTTAGGGTTAGGATTCTGATTGGGTTTTGTGTTAGGGTAATGGTTAGGGTTAGTGTTAGTGTTAGGGTTAGGATTAGAGTTAGTACTAGGATTAGGATTAGGGTTAGGGTTAGAATTAGTTTTCCTTCTATTGTTAGTTTTAGTGATATGGATAAGGTTAGGTTTAGTGTTAGGTTTAGTGTTAGTGATAGGGTTATAGTTAGTGTTAGGTATAATGTTAGGTTTAGGGATAGGTTTAGGGTTAGTGTTAGGATTAGAGTTATGGTTAATGTTAGCATTAGGATTCTGGTTAGGGTAAGGGTTTGTGTTAGGTTTAGGGTTAGTTTTAGCTTTAATTTTATGGTTAATGTTTGGGTTAGGGTTAGAATTTGGTAATGTTAGAGTTAGGGTTGGGTTAGGTTTAGGGTTATCATTTGTTTTAGGGTTTGTGTTAGGCTTAGAGTTAGGGTTAGGGTTATGGTTAGGTGTAGGGCTATTGTTAGTGTTAGTGTTAGGTTTAGTGGTAGGGTTAGGTTTAGATTTAGTGTTAGGGTTAGCATTAGGGTTAGGGTTCGGTTTAGGTTTAGGGTTAGGGTAAGTTTTTGGTTTAGTGTTAGTGTTAGGGTTAGTGATATGGTTTGTGTTAGGGTTAGTGATAGGGTTATGGTTAGGTCTTCATTTAGGTATAGGGTTAGGATAAGGTTTAGGGTTAGGGTTAGTTTTAGGTTTAAGTTTAGGTTTAGTCTTAAGGTTTGTGTTAGGATTAGGGTTAGAATTAGGATAGGGTAAGTTTTAGGTTTAGTGTTAGGTTTTGTTTTAGGGTACGGTTAGTATTAAGGTTAAGTTTACAGTTCGGATTAGTGTTAGGTTCAGGTTTAGGGTTAGTGTTAGAGTTTGGGTTAGTGTTAGAGAAAGGTTATTTTTAGCTTTGGGATTATGGTTACAGTTATGGTAAAGGTTAAGTTTAAGGTTAGTGTTAGGGTTAGAAATAGGGTAAAGGTTAGTGTTAGAATTAGGGTTAGGGTTCATGTTAGGTTTAGGGTTAAGGTGAGTGTTAGGGTTATGTTTAGGGTTAGGGTAAATTTTAGTGCTTGGGTTAAAATTAGTGTTAGGGTTATAGATAGTGTTAGGGTTAGTGATAGGTTTACAGTTATATTTAGGGTTAGTGTTAGTGACAGGATTAGGTTTTGGGGTTAGGTTTAGTGTAAGGTTAGGGCTAGGATTAGTGTTAGGGTTAGTGTTAGTGTTCTGTATATGATTAAGTTTAGCGTTAGCGTTCGTGTTAGGATTAGGGTAAGTGTTAGGATTAGTGTTATGGTTATGGATAATGTTAGTGTTAGGGTTAGGTTTAGGGTTAGTGTTAGGTTTAGAGTTAGTGTTATGGTTAGTATTAGGGTTAGTGTTTTGCTTTGTGTTATGGTGATTAGGGTTAGGGTTAGGTTTTTGGTTACGGTCAGGATTCAAGTAGGTTTATGGTTAGGTTTAGGTTTGGATTAGGATTAGGTTTAAGGTTTGTGTTAGCGATAAATTTGGGGTTACGTGTTAGGTTAGAGTTATTGTTAGTGTTATCTTTAGATTTAGGGTTAAGGTTAGTTTTAGAGTTAGTGTTAGGTTTGGGGTTAGCGTAAGATTTGTTTACAGTTAGGGCTAGGTTATGGTATGTTTAGCATTAGGATTTGTGTTAGTGTGAGGGTTAGTGTGAGGGTTAGTGTTAGGGTTATGGTTAAGTTTAGGGTTTGTTTTAAGGTTAGGTTAGGTTTTGTGTTAGAGTTAGGTATAGGCTTTGGCTCAAGTAAAGAATTAGTGTTAGAGTTAGTGTTAGCATTAGGGTTAGGGTTAGGGTTACTGTTAGGTTTAGAGTTAATGTTTGTGGTAGGGTTTCAGTTAGTGTTAATGTTAGGGTTAGCTTTAGGGTTATTGTTAGGATTAGCATCATGTTTAGGGTTAGTGTTTATGGTAGCATTAGGGTTAGATTTAGAATTAGGATTAATGTTAGGATTAGCATTAGGTTTTGGTTAGGTTTAGTGTTATTTTTAAGTCTAGGGTTAGCGTTATGGTTAGACTTAGTGTTTGGATAGGGTTAGGGTTACTGTTAGGGTTAGCATTACAGTTAAGTATAGGGTTTGTGCTAGGGTTAGCCTTATGGTTAGGTTAGGGTTAGGTTCGTGTTAGGTTTAGGGTTATGGTTAGTTTTAATTATAGGGTAAGGGATATGATTATGTTTAGGTTTAGTGTTAGGGTTAGTGTTATGATTAGGGTTATGGTTAGGGTTAGTGATTTGTTTAGGGTTAAGTGTACTTTAGGGTTAGTGTTAGCTTTTGATAAGGTTTACAGTTAATGTAAGGCCTGGGTTATGGTTAGAGTTAGTGTTAGGTTCAGCATCAGAATTAGGTTTAGGGTTAGTGTTATGTTTAGTGTTAGAGTTATGGTAAGAATTAGGGTTATGCTTAGTGTTAGTTTTAAGGTTAGGAATAGGGTTTGGGATAGCGTTATTTTTAAAGTTAGGTTTAGTGTTAGTGTTAAGTTAGGGTTAGTTTTAGGATTAGGTTATATTTAGGGTTAGGTTAGGATTAGGTTTAAGGCTAAGGTTAGGTATAGGGTTAGTGATAGGGTTAGGGTTAGGATTTGTGTTAAGGTTAGGTTCCAGTTAAGAGTAAGGTTCAGTTTACTGGTAGGTTTAATGTTAGTGTTAGTGTTAGTGTTAATTTTTGCATTAGAGTAAATGTTAGGTTTAGTGTCAGGGTGAGGTTTAGAATTAGTGTTAGGGTTAGAGTTAGGTTTAGGGTTAGGTTGAGGGTTAGGGTTAGGGTTAGTCTTAGTGTTAGGGTTAGGGATAAGTTTAGAGTTTTTATTAGGGTTAGGTTTAGGGTTAGGTTTACATTTAGGGTTAGGGTTAGTGTTAGGGTTAGGTTTAGGTTTCGTCTTAGTTTATGGTTAGTGTGAATGTTAGGTTTAGTGTTAGGTTGAGGTTTAGTGCTTGTGTTTGTTTAGGGTTAGGGCTAGTGTTAAGGATAGTGATTGGTTTAGGGTTAGGGTTAGTGTTATGGTTAGGGTTATTGTTACACTTAGGTTTAATGTTAGTGTTTGGGTTAGTGTTAGGCTAAGTATTTTGTTTAAGGTTAGTGTTAGGTTTAGTGTTGAGTTTAGGATTAGGGTTAGGGTTAGTTTTATAATTAGGATTTGAGTTTGGGTTATTGTAAGTGTTAGATTAAATGTTAGGGTTAGGGTTAGGGTTTGTGGTAGGTTTAGGTTTAGGTTTTTTTTTTTTTTGATTTGGTTAGTTTTATGGTTAGGGTTAGGGTTAGGATTTCTGTTAGTATTTTTATTAGGTTTAGGATTAGTGTTAGGGTAAGGTTTAGGGTTAGGGTTATTGTTATGTTTAGGTTTAGGGTTACTGTTAGGGATAGGGTTAAGAATAGGGTTAGGGTTAACAATAGTATTAGGGTTAAGGATACATTTAGGCTTAGTGTTAGGGTTAGGGTTAGGGTTAGTGTTATGTTTATTGTTAGGCTTAGGGATAGGGTTAGTGTTAGTGTTAGTGTTATGGTCAGGTTTATGGTAAGTGGTCAGGTTGGCATTCGGGTTAGGTTTAGGGTTACTTTTAGGGTTAGTGTTAAGATTAGTGTTAGTGTCAGGGTTAGGGTTATGGTTAGGGTTAGGTTTATTGTTAGGTTTAGTGCTCGAGTTTGCATTAAGTTTAAGGTTACAGTTTGGGTAATGATATTTTAAGGGTTAGGTTCAGGTTATGGTTAGGGAAATGGATAGGTTAGCTTTAGGGATAGTGGTAGGGTCAGGATGAGAATTAGCATTAGGGTTATGTTTAAGTTTAAGGGAATGGATAGTGTTAGAGCTAGGGTAAGGGCTAGGGATATGGTTAGAGTCAGGGTTAGGAGTAGGCTTAAGTTTAGGTTTAGTGCAAGGATTAAAGTTAGTGTTAGGTATAGGGTAAAGGTTAGGGCTAGGTTTAGGTTTCGGATTAGGGTTATAACTAGAGTTGGATCTTGGGTTAGGGCTAGGTTTTGGGTTACTTTATGGTTCTTTTAAGGGATATGTCTAATGTAAACTAAGGTTAGGGCTAGTTTTAGGGTTACATTTAGGAATGAGTCTAGTTTTACATATAGGTCTAGGTTTAGTGTGATGTTTTTAACTAGGGTTATTGGTAGTGTCAGAGTCAGAATTATCAATCATTTTACGGTTAGGGATAGGACTCAAATGATGGGTAGGCTTAGGGATAGATGTAGGGTTAAGAATTTGTTAAGGTTAAGGGTTAAGGTTAGTCCTATGGATCAGTTTTGTTTTAGAACTAAAGCTAAATTTAAGGGTAGTTTTATGATTAGCGTTAGTGTTATTGCTACTGATAGGGTGAGATTAGGCTTAGGAGTAGATTTAGAGTTATGGTTAATTCTAGGGTTAGGGTTATGGCAAGTGTTAGAGCTAAGATTAGGGCTAGTGTTTGGGATATGGTAAAGGATAGGTTTAAAACTAGGAATAGGGCTATGGCAAGAGTTAGAGTTAGTCTTAGGCCTAGAGTTTGGGTTAGGGTTAAGGCTAAATTAGGGCTAGGAATATGGCTAGGATTAGTGTTAGGCTTAGGCCTAGGATTAGGGCTTTTTTATGGTTAAGTTTAGAGTTAGGTTTAGAAGAATGGCTGCCTGTTTGATGTCCACCTCCATTTCCATTTACTCATAGGTGTCAAAATGAAGTGAAACTTTAAAATAAAAAGTGTTCATGATAGTGAACCATTGAATAGAGAAGAACATACCTTCGGAGCATACTAAGGATAGATAAAAGATGACTCCTGCCCTGTATCATAGAAATTTGAACAAAAGTAACTTTCACCCTACCATTTACTCTAACCCTAGCCCTAGCCATAACCTTAAACCTAACATTAACACTAACCTGATTAGAGAACCATTGATCATAGAGTTCCCACCCTTGGGGAGCCTTGTGGGGCAAGCTACATGATGAATCCTACTTAATATCAAACAAATCTGACCAAATAATTATGTGAGGTATTTCAGTACATGCATATTCTCCTGTTGTCTCCTAAAGGGCTCTCAGATTAAGTTGTATTTGCATGCTTAATTATAGGCCTACTTTTACAAGGAACATACCAGAGTCCCTACAGAGAACTGATGGAGTGTGTGAAGTTTCAAGCAGCTAGCACCAACCCGGTTTGATTTCAACCTCCATTTCATTTACCTATATAGGTCAATATAAAGTGAAACCTTAAAATACAGAGTGTCCCTGTTAGCGAACCATTGATATGAGAAGGCCCAAACCTGAGGAGCATATTAAGGCTAGGTAAAAGATGACCCCTTCCAAGTATCAAAGAAATTTACAAAAAACTTATACTCATCCTAACACTACATCTAACACTAGCCTTAACCCCAAACCTAACACTAACCCTAACCTGATTAGAGAAACATTGATCCTAGGACTACCACACTTGGAGAGCTTTGTGGGACAATCTAAATAATGAATCCTACTCAGTATCAAACAAATCTGACAAAATAATTACTGGAGGAATTTCAGTGCATGTATATTCCCTGCTTTCTCCTAAAGGGCTCTCAGATAAAGTTGTTTGTGCATGCTTCAGCTTAGGCCTACACTCTCAAGGAACATACCAGAGTGTCCCCTCAAAGAATTGAGGGTGTATGTGCAATTTCATACAGCTAGCATAAACCTTGTTTGATTTCCAGGTCAATTTACATTTACTTGTATAGGTCAAAATGAAGTAAAATGAAAATATTAACTCTTCCGGACAACAAAAGATGAACCAAAAGGCCTAAAACTGGGAAAGAGAGTAAGATTAGTTAATGATGAATCCAGGATTGTATCAAAGAAATTTACATAAATTAACTGTAAACCTAGCTCTACCTCTAAACTGAGCCCTAATCCTAACCCTAAATATTAACATAGCACTATCCCTAACCCTAACTTTAACGCTAATTTTAACTGTAACCATTGGCCAAACCCTACCTCTAACTCTATCCATTACCATAACTCTAACCTTAACCCTAATGATAAACTTAGCTCTAACCCTAACATTTATCCTACCTGCTCTAAGCTACCCATCACTCTAGCCCTACATCTAGCTCCAACCATAACACTTACACTAAACCTAACCCTAACCCTAGGCCTAACACTAACCCTAACCCTAACCTTAACATTAGCCCTAATTCTAACCATAAATGTCGCCCTAACCCTAGCTGTAATCCTATCTTTTATCCCAAACTTAAGCCTAAACCAAATGCTAACAATAGGACTAAACCTAATTAAATAGTTATTCCTAAGGCTATTCAAAACCCTAAATATAACCTGAACCATAAATCTAACCATATCTATTACTCTAAACCTAATGATCATTTGAGATTTAACCCTAAACCTTAACCAAAACCAATTCCTAATCCTGACCCTGATCATAATACTACACCTAGCTCTAAATCTGACCTTTACCCTAAACCTAACACTTACAGTAGACCTAATCATAACCAAGCCCTACAACTACTCTGAACTGTAATGCTAGACCCGACATTAGTCCTAGCCTTTATTCTAGCCCTAGCCCTAACACAAATTCTCATCTGAGCAGTAAACCTAGCCTTAATCCTAACCTTCACCCTAACCCTAAACCAAGACCTAATCCTAAATATAGCTTGTGGGGCAAGCTACGTGATGAATCCTACTTAACTTTAGCCCTAACTTTAACTCTAACTTTATCCATTACCCTAAAAATAACCCTTATCCTAATCCTAACCCTAGGATTAACCCTAACCCTATCACTATCCCCAAAACTATCAATTACCCTAAAACTAACCTGAACCCTAAACCTAACCCTATCTTTAACCTAACCATAAACCTAACTCTAATTCGAGCCATAACCCTAAACTCAAACCTAAAACAAGACCTAACACTGACCCTGGGCCTAATTCTTCCCCTAGCTCTAAACCTGACTCTTACCCTAAACCTAACCCTTAAATAGACCTAGCCATAAACCTTTCCCTAAAACTATCCCTAACTTTAACCATAGACCTGACATTAGCCCTACCCATAAATCTAGCCCTAACCCTAACAAAAACCCTAGACCTTATCCTAGCCCTAAACATAGCTTTAATTACAATCCTAACCCAAACTCTAGGACTAACTCTGACACTAATCCTAGCCTGAATCTTAGCCCTAATTTAGTCCTATCCCTAACACTAGTCCTATGACTAACTCTAACACTCACATTAGACCTTTCACTCGTTCTGAATTTATCCCTTACTGTAAACCTAACCCTAGCTTTAACCCTTGCCCTATTCTTTGCCCTAGCACTAACTTTAGATAAAACCTAACTCTAAATTGAGCCCTAACCCAAAGAATAAGCCAAACCCTAACACTAGACCAAACCATAGCACTAATTCTAAAACTTGCCCTAGCCCTAGCCTTAGCACTAAAATAAAACCTAGCTATAGCTATAACCTAAAATTTAACCTAATCCAAACCCTATCCTTAAACCTAGCCCTAAGCCTTGCCCTAATATGAGTTGTAAGCCGAACCCTTAAACTAACCCTGAACCTGACACTAACACTACTAGCTCTAAAAATCATCCTAACCCTAAACCTAAACCTAACACTAACTCTAGCCCTAAAACTAGCCCTAAACATAACCCTAACCCTATCTCTAACTTAACCTCAAACCTAGCCCTAATCCTAGCTTTAACCCTAGCCCTATTTGTAACCCTAATCCTAGCCCTAAACCTATCTCTAACTCTATTAATTTCCATAAGCAAATACCATAACCCTAATGCTTTACCTAGCCATGAACCCTAATCTTAACCCAATATATTACCCTGAACCTAACCTGAACCTTAACCTAATCCTATAATTACCCTAACTCTAACATTAACATTAATTCAAGCCCTAACATTAAACCTTAGCCTATCCCAAACCCTAACACTGACCTTGACCATAATAAAACCCCTAGCTCTAAACTTGAACATAACCCTACACCTAACCCTTACCCTAGATGTATCCATAATCCTAACCCTAAAACTATCTTCATCCATAATTGTGGACCTTAAATTAGCTCTTAGCCCTAATCCTATTCCTAAACCTAAAACAAACCCTAACCCTCATCTTAGCCCTAAACGTAGCTTTAACCATAAACCTAACCTAACACTACCCCAAACACAAATTGGAACTCTCACACTACCTACCTGTATACCTAGATATAATGCCATCTCTTACCCTAAACTTAATCCTAGCCCTAACCCAAACTCTAGGCTTAAGCCAAACAATGAACCTGGCCCTAATCCTAGTACTAATTTATCCCTATCTCTAACCCTAACATTAACCCTAGCCCTAAGACTCACTCTAACTCTCACACTATACCTATCCCTAGTTCTAACTCTATCCCTTACCATAACCCTATATCTAGCCCTAACCCTTGCCTATCCTTAGTCCCAGCCCTAACCCTAGATCTAACCCTGATTCCAAATCTAACCCTAACCCTAAGACTAAGCTTAACACTTACACTATCCCTAAACCTATCCCTAGGATTAAACCAAAAACAAGCAATAGCCCTAAACCTAAACATTAACTGAAACCAAACCCTAACACTAAACCTAGACCTATACCTAACCCTAATTTGACTTCTGACACTAACTTTAAAACTAACACTGACCCATACTCATATCCTAACACTCAACCTACCTTTAAACACTGCCCACAACTTGAACCAAATGCTAAGAATAATCCTAACAATAATTCAAGTCCTATCCCTAACCCTAAAACGAACACTTACCTGACTCTTATCCTAACACAAAACCTAGCTATAAATATCACCCTAAACTTAAACCTAACCTTAACACTAAACCTAACTATAACACTAAAACTAACCTAAATTTAACCCTAGTTCTTACATTAGTGGTGGCCCTTATCCTATCCCTAACCCAGCACAAACACTAGCCCTGATCCGAGCCCTAAACCTAGATTTAACCCTAAATCTAACCCTTACCATAGCCTTAAACCTAGCTCTAAACCAATCTGCTACCCTAAGCAGAAGCCTAAACCAAAGGGTAATCTTAGACCTATCCCAAATCTTTAGGCTAACCAAAACCTTAATTCTATTAATAGCCCTAAACCTAGCTCTCATCCTAGCTCTAACCCTATCCCAAGTCTAAACCTAACCCTGATCCTTATACTGACCCTACCATTAATCTTAACATTAACTCTAACTCTAAACCAAAACCTATGGTAATCCTATCCCTAGACCTAACCCTGAAGCTAACTCCAAGCCTAGTTGTAACCATAGCTCAGAACCTAAGCCTTATGCTAAAAATAACCCTAAACCTAACCCTAGTTCTAACCCTCACCCTAATCCTAACTCAAGACCTAATCCTAACCATAACCCTAGCCATAACTTTAACTTTAACTGTATCCATTTCCCTAAACTTTATCCTTATGCTCATGTAAACCTAGGCCTAACCCTAACCCTATCACTATCCCCCAACTGTCAATTACCCTAAACTTAACCTGAA
>NW_026002143.1:1375371-1387194 GCF_001458135.2 Marmota marmota marmota | reverse complement strand
AACTTGAACATGACGCCAGCAGATTGGGCTAATATGTGTAAAGCTGTGCTAAATGGAGGACAATACCTGTTATGGAAAGTTGCCAATGAGGAATTTTGCACAGCGACGACTAGGCAAAATGCAGCAGCTGGTTATCCTCAGAGAAATCTAGATATTTTGTTAGGAAAGGGATCTTATGAGGTTCAGCAGCAACAAATTGCATATGATCCTGCCATATACTCACAAATTGGTGCAGATGCGGTTAGGGCATGGAAGACTTTACATGGACATGGAGATTTACAAGGTCAGTTATCTAAGGTAATACAAGGAGCTAATGAACCTTGAGCTGAATTTGTAGATAGGCTTATTCAAACAGCTACCAGAGTTTTTGGGGATACAGAACAAGCAATGTCATTAATTAAAGAGCTAGCCTTTGAGCAAGCAAATTGATGGTGCAAGGAGGCCATTAGAACATGGAAACATGAAGATTTAAATATATATATATAAATTATGTAGAGACAATAATGAACAAGGGCAAGTCTTGGAATCTGCAGTACAACAGGCTTTTGATGTCAGGCAAAAACATACTACAATTGTGAACAAACAGGACATTTTAAAAGGAATTGCCCCATAAGAGGAGGGTTTAAAAAAACTAGGTATCAAAGGAGTAGAATACAGGGTATTTGCCCATTATGCCATAGAGGGAGACATTGGGCTAATGAATGCTGTTCACAAACCACCATAGAGGGTAATCTGTTATCAAAAAATGGACAAGGACCAGATGTTTACCCATGATATCATGGAGAAAGGTATTGGGCTCCATTGCCAAAAAATGGACAGGGGGACCCAATGCTCTGTGCTCCAAATCCCATAACCACAAATATACGCGGCAATGGAGGAACCCAACAACACCATCAGGGCAGTGCACAGGACATATTATCCTTTAAATCCCTCACTAGACAAACCAGAAAGATCACAGGATTGGACATCTGCACCTCTGCCAGAGCAGTATTAACTCCAGAGATGGAGTTCATATCACTCCCACAGGGGTAAAAGGGCCTCTTCCCCAAAAAAACAGTAGGGTTATTATCGGGACACAGTTCTTCTACTATAAAAGGACTTATGATAAGTCCTGGGGTAATTGATCCCGATTATGAAGGTGAAATAAAAAATATAGCCAGTTCTCCAAAGGGTATATCAGTAATTTCACCAGGAGATAGAATAGCACATTTATTAATAATACCCAGCCTACATGATAAATTTTCCAGTCGTACAATAGAAAGAGGTTCCAGGGGATTAAGCTCCACAGGTGTAGATGGGGCTATGCTTTCTTTAAATTTAGATTCTTGCCCAATGCTAAATCTAAATATTCAAGGACATGAATTTAATGGGCTCCTGGATACAGGTGCAGACCTTAGCATTATCTCTCATCAAGAATGGCCAAAACATTGGCCGTTACAACAAACCACTCAAATGCTTTGAGGCATAGGAGTGGAAACTAATCCCCATAGAAGTGCAATGGTATTAGATTGGAAGGATCCTGAAGGATGTGAAGGAACTATACAGCCATATGTATTGGATCATCTTCCCATAAATTTATGAGGACGAGATGTCCTAGATCAATTAGGACTAACATTAACAAATATCATCAATCCAAATGTGCCCACTATTATGGATAGACAAGGTTTTAGGAAAGGAAACAGATTAGGAGAACAAGAACAAGGTATAGCAGCACCAATACAAATAGATCAAGGAACAGACACACATGGATTTGGTTTTCAGGAGGGGTCACTGAGATAAGAAAAATTACTTGGAAATCAGAAAGGCCAGTATGGGTTCCTCAGTTGCCCCTGACTAAAGAAAAGACACAAGCAGCCCCTGACCAGGTCAAACAACAATTAGCAGAGGGACATATACAAACTTCTGTATCTCCCCATAATACTCCCATTTTTGTCTTCAAAAAGAAATCTGGTAAATGGAGATTATTGCAAGATTTAAGAGCCATTCATAGTGAGATGGTTATTATGGGACCTGCTCAATCAGGAATTCCCCAATTGTCTGCTTTGCCAAAAACCTGGTATGTTTTAGTTATAGATATTAAAGATTGTTTTTTTTTTTCAATTCCAATTCATCCTGAGGATAGTCAAGGTTTAGCATTTACTATCCCTGTACTGAATCATGAAGGTCCTGAACAGAGATATTAATAGAAAGTACTCCCTTAAGGGATGGATAACAGCCCAACTGCGTGTCAAATTTATGTTAAAAAAGCAATCTAGCCAAATCATCAAAATCGTAACTACAAATATTTCACTGTATGGATGATGCATTATTAGCACACAATGATAAAAAATGCATTGATAGAATGTTATTACACACTTACAAACTTATTTAAAATTATAATCTAGAGATAGCAATAGATAAAGTACAATGAAATTTTCAATTAATTATTTAGGAGTTCTATCATCCTCAACCATGGTCCATCCTCCAAAAACTCAAATACGAGTAGAGCAACTCAAATCACTTAACGACTTTCAAAAGTTATAAGGAGACATAAATTGGATAAGGCCTTATCTAGGCATACCAACAGGAGAATTGGGACCTTTATTTGATATCCTAAAAGGAAAATCAGATGCAAATTCACTCCGCATACTAATGCCTGAAGCAAGAAAGATACTAAAAATCTTTGAAACATATATGGAAAATATGCATTTGGATAGAATTGATATAAGTTTGCCTTTATTATTTATTGTACTACCAACAAAAAAATAAATATTCCTACAAGAGTATATTGGCAAGAAGGTCCATTATTATGGATTCATTTATCTTATTCTCCTAACACTATTCTTACTAGGTACCCTGAGGCTGTAGGACAATTAATACTCAAAGGAATAAAAGCAGCAAAGGGAATGTTTGAAATTTCTCCCAATGAAATTATTACTGCATATACAAAGGATCAAAATAAAGAGTTAGCTAATGAGTTAAATACTTGGGCAATAATCATGTGCAAATATAATGTTTCATTTGATAACCACTTACCATCTAATCCTTTGTTATCTTTTTGGTCTTTGCATCCTGTAGTTTTTCCAAAAATGACAAGAAAAACACCTATCATGAATGCTCCAAATATATTTACTGTTGGGTCAAATAATGGTACAGCAGGAGTATTTATCCCTCATCAAACTTTTAATTTTTAGTTCCAAACAAATCAGCTCAAAAGGTAGAGCTTAATGCAGTATTACAAGCTTTTGTGATGTTTAAAGATTCTGTATTTAATTTATTTTCTGATAGTATATAGTTAATGCTATAGTATCACTTGAAGATACTGGTAGGATTTCTCCTTCCTCTACTGTTTTCTCTTTGTTTTCCACTATAAAAAGTCTAATCTGGGACAGAAAAGATCCATTCTTTATAGGACCTATCAGGGCACATACGGGATTGCCTGGAGCCCTTATTTTGGGCAATGATTTAGCAGATAAAACTACACATGACATACATATTTTCTTTAGACTAGAAGAAGCTACAAATTTTCATAAAATGTTCCACACCAATGCTAATACTTTACAAAAGCATTTTAAAATATCTAAGAAACAAGTTAGACAAATAATAAAACAATGTCAAAATTGTGTGAACTTTTAACCACAAGTTAATCTTGGAGTCAATCCTAGAGGACTGATACCTAACCATATTTGCCAGATGGACATCACACACTTGCCAGAATTTGGAAAATTAAAATATTTGCATGTTACAGTTGATACTTCTTCCGGATTTTTGATGGGATCCCTTCATGCTGGAGAAAAAACTAAAGATTTTATAGCTCATTGTTTACAAAATTTTGCCACTGCAGGGGTTCCAAAACAGGTAAAAACAGATAATGGCCCTGGTTATACTTCTACCTCTTTTAAAAAATTTTGCTCATCATTTGCCATTACTCATATAACAGGAATCCCATACAATACACTGGGACAAGGCATAGTTGAAAGAGCTCATCAAACTATTAAAATGTACCTATTAAAGCAGAAAGAGGGAATTGGGAAGGGGTATATATCCCCCAAAGTTAAACTTAAAATAACCGTTTTTACTATAAACTTTTAAAATTTGGATTCATCAGGGCTTAGTGCTGCAGAAAGGCATATGTGTCGAAAAATGTACATAAGCCCAAGGTACTTTGGCATGATATTGTAACAGGACAATGGAAAGGTCCTGACCCAGTGATTGTCTGGAGTCGGTGGTCTGTTTGTGTATGTCCAAAGGGAGAACAGCAGCAGATTTTTATTCCAGAGAGATTAACTTAAGTTATTTCTACAGACCAAAAAGAAGATGATTTGGCAACTTCACCAACCATCACAAACTCTTCAGGAATTCCCACGAGAGCTCAATAGGAACTCTGTGCATTTTGCCAGAAGTAGGGGTTGAGAGGTTATGCCAACGACTCATTAAGATGTTGACTTTTGAGTTCTCACAGAGTTCCTATTGAGCTCTCACGGGGATTCCTGAAGAGTTCGTGCTGGCTGGTGAAGTTCCGGTGGAGGGTTGTCCGGTTGATGTGTGGTCACTGGAAGGACCGAGTGGGTGGCATTTGGGGGAGTTCGGAAATAAAGTTTATTCCTGCTTGAGTGGCTCATGATTTGTGCCCAGCCAGACTGTGGCAGGTTTAGGGTTAGTGTTAGGGTTAGCATAAGGTTAGGTTTTGGGTTAAGGATAGGGTTATATTTAGGGTTAGGGATAGTGTTAGGCTTAGTGTTAAGGTAGGGTTAGGTTTAATGTTAGGGTTTGGGTTACGGATAGTGTATTGTTAGGGTTAGGTTTATGGTTAGGTTAATGGTAACAGTAAGTGTTAGGTTAGGTTTTGTGGTAGGAATAGGGTTAGGCTTCAGGTTAGTGTTAGGGTTAGGTTAGCTTTAGGGTTAGTGTTAGGGTTAGGGTTAGGATTGGGTTAGGGTTAGGGTTTGTGTTAGGTTTAGGGTTAGGGTTGGTGTTAGGTTTAGGGTTAGGGTTGGTGTTAGGGTTAAAGTTAGGGTTAGTTTTAGGGTTAGCATTAGTGTTAGTGTTAGGGTTAGGGTTAGCAATAGTGTTAAGTTTAGGGATACATTTCCATTTAGTGTTAGTGTTAGGGTTAGTGTTAGGGTTAGTGTTATGTTTAGGGTTAGGTTTAGGGATAGGGTTAATATTAGGGTGAGCATTAGGCTTAGGTTTCTGGTTAAGGATAGGGTCAGCCTTAGAGTTAGGGTTAGTGTTAGGGTTAGTATTAAGGTTAGGTTTATGGTTAGGTTAAGGGTTACACTAAGTGTTAGATTAGGTTTAGAGTTAGGATTAGGGTTAGGGTTTGGGTTAGTGTTAGTGTTATGTTTGAGTTAGGGTTAGTGTTAGTTTTATTGTTAAGGTTAGGGTTAGGTTTGTGTTAGTGTTAGTGTTAGGGTTAGGGTTTGAGTTAGGGTTAGTGTTAGGGTTAGGATAAGATTTAGGATTAGTGTTATGCTTAGGGTTAGGAATTGGGTTAGCGTTGAAGTTAGTTTTAGGATTAGGGTTAAGGTTATTTTTAGGGTTAGGGAAGGGTTAGTGTTAGAGTTAGTGTTAGTCTTAGGGTTGGTTTAGGATTAGTGTTAGGGTTAGTGTTAGGAGAATGTTTAGTGATAGGGTTAGGTTTAGGATTAATATTAGGTTTAGGATTAGGATTAATGTTAGGGTTGATATACAGTTAGGTTAGGGTAAGTGTTAGGTTTATGGTTAGGTTTACGTTTAGAGATAGATTTAGAGTTAAGTTTAGGGTTAATGATAGTTAGGGTTAAGGTTGGGTTAGGTTTAGGGTTTGTGTTAGGGTTAGGATAAGGGTTTGTGTTAGGTTTAAATTAAGGGTTAGTGTTAGGTTGGGTTAGTGTTAGTGTTACTGTTAGGGTTAGGGTTTGTGTAACGCTTGGGGTTAGAGTTCATGTTAGGGTTAGTGTTAGTTTTTATTTTTAGTGTTAGAGTTAGGGTTAGGATTAGGTTTAGCAATAGTGTTAAGGTTGGGATATGTTTAAGTTTAATGTTAGTGTTAGGTTTTGTATTAGGGTTAGTGTTATATTTAGGGTAAGGTTTAGAGAGAGAGTTAATATTAGGATTAGCATTGGGGTTGGGTTTTGGGTTAAGGATAGGGTTAGCCTTAGGGTTAGGGTTATTGTTAGGATTAGGGTTAGGGTTAGGATTCATGTTAGGGTTATTTTTATGGTTAGGGTTAAGAATAGGGTTAGGGTGAGTGTGAGGGTTAGGGCTAGGATTTCGGTTAGGGTTAGTTTTAGGTTTAGGATAGTGGTAAGAGTTTATAGTACAATTAGGTGTCAGGTTAGGGATAGATTGAGTGTTTGTGGTTAGGTTTATGGTTTGTGTTAAGGTTAGGGTTATGGTTATGGTTAGGGTTAAAATTAGGGTTAGTGTCAGTGTTAGGGTTAAGTTTAGGGTTAGTGTTAGTGTAAGGTGTAGTGTTAGTGTTGGTGTTAGGGTAAGTGTTTGGGTTAGGATAAGTTTTAGAGTGAAGGTAGAAGTTAGGGTTAGGTTTACTGGTAGATTTAGCTAGCATTAGGGTTAGTGTTAGGGTTAGGGTTAGGGTTAGGTTTAGTGTTAATGATAGGTTCAGGTTTATGGTTAGGATTAGGGTTAATTATAGGATAGGTTTGGGGCTAGGGTTTGTGTTAGTGTTATGGTTTGGGTTAGGGTTACAGTTAGTGTTAGTGTTACGGTAAGTGTTAGGGTTAGGGTTTGGTTAGGTTTATTTTCATAGTTTGGGTTAGGGTTAGTATTAGGTTTAGGGTTAGGGTTAGGTTGTTAGTGTTAGGGTCAGGATTAGGTTTACTTTTAGCGGTACATTTCAGATTAGGTTAGGGTTAGGTTTAGTGTTAGTGTTAGTGTTAGTGTTAGAATTAGGGTTTGTGCTCTCAAATTTGGTTTTCTGATGAGCAGGAAATGGATGGCATTAGAGCAGATTATGCTAAGTGAAGCTAGCCAATCCTTAAAAAACAAATGCCAAATGTCTTCCTTGATATAAAGAGAGCAACTAAGATCAGAACAGGGAAGAATAGCATGAGGAGAAGACTAACATTAAACAGAGTCGAGTGGGGGGAGAGAAAGGGAGAGAGAAGGGAAACTGTATGGAAATGGAAGGAGACCCTCATTGTTACACAAAATTACATATAAGAGTTTGTGAGGGGAAAGGGAAAAAAAACAAGGGAGAGAATTAAACAACAGCAGATGGGGTAGAAAGGGAAGATGAGAGGGTAGGGGAGGGGGGATAGTAGGGGATAGGAAAGGTAGCAGAATACAACAGTCATTAATATGGTATTATGTAAAAATGTGGATGTGTAACCGATGTGATTCTGCAACTTGTATTTGGGGTAAAAAATGGGAGTTCATAACCCACTTGAATCAAATGTATGGAAGATAATATGTCATGAGCTTTGTAATGTTTTGAACAACCAATTTAAAAAAAAAGAATTAGGGTTTGTGTTAAGAATAGGATTAGGGTTAATGTTAGGGTTAGTGTTACAGTTAGAGTTAGGTTTATTGTTAGTGTTATGTTTCAGGTTCAGATTAGGGTTAGGGTTAGTGTTAGGGTTAGCGTTAGGGTTAGGTGTAGGGTTAGTGTTAGGGTTAGGATTAGGGTTGGGGTTATGGTTCGTGTTTTAGGTTAAGGTTATGGAAAGGTTTAGGTTTAGTGTTAGGGTTAGTGTTAGAATTAGTGTTATAGTTTGAGTTATTGTTAGGGTTAGGGTAAGGTTTAGGTTTAGGGATAGGG
This sequence comes from Marmota marmota marmota, assembly GCF_001458135.2. Lineage (NCBI taxonomy): Eukaryota > Metazoa > Chordata > Mammalia > Rodentia > Sciuridae > Marmota > Marmota marmota. The sequence continues at coordinate 1,379,450 of NW_026002143.1, read as the reverse complement.
TTATGGTTAGTTTCAGTGTTAGGGCTACTTTTAGAATTAGGGTTTGTGTTAGGTTTAGCATTTAAGTTAAGGTTAGGTTTAGGGTTAGTGTTAGAGTTAGTGGTAGGGTTTACTTAGGGTTAGGGTTAGTGTTAGACTTAGAATTACTATTAAGATTAAGACGAGGTTTAGGGTTAGTCTTAGGGTTAGTGTTAGTATTATGGTTAGGGTTAGGGTTAGTGTTAGGTTTAGGGTGATTGTATGTTTGGTTTAGGGTTAGGGTTAGTGTTAGGCTTACGATTAGGATTAGGGTTAGGTTTAGGTTCAGTTTTAGTGTTAGGGTTTTCATTAGGATTTGTGTTAGGGTTAGCATTAGAATATGGATTAGGGTTAGTGAAACAGTTAGGGTTAGTGTTAGATTTTGGGTTAGTGTTTGTTTTAGTTTTAGGGTTAGTGTTAGGTTTAGGCTTAGTGTTAGTCTTAGGGTTAGGGTTAGGTTTAGGCTTAGTGTTAGGTTTAGGGTTAGGGTTAGGGCTAGGGTTAGTGTTAGGGTTAGGATTATGGTTGATCATAGGTTTAGGGTTAGAGTTAAGATTAGTGTTAGGGTTATTGTTATATTTTGGGATATGGTAAGTGTTAGTGTTAGAGTTAGAGTTAGGGATAATTTAGGTTTAGGGACATATTGAAGGTTTTGTTAGGATTATGATTAAGGTTAGGGTTACTGTTAATTTTATGGTTAGGAATACGGTTGATCTTATGGTTAGGTTTAGTGTTAGGGTTAGTGTTAGATTTAGGGATAGGGTAAGCGTTAGTCTTAGTTTTAGAGTTAGGGATAATGTCAGGGTTAGAGACATTTTTAAGGTTCATGTTAGGATTATGATTAGGTTTACAGTTGGTGTTACTGTTAGCGTTAGGGTTACGGTTAGTGTTAGTGTTATTGATAGGGTTAGAGTTAGGTTAGGATTAAGGACAGGTTTAGCATTAGGGTCAGTGTAAGGGTGAATGTTAGGGTTAATGTTGGGGTAGTTTAAGAGATAGGGTTAATGTTAGGGTTAGCTTAAGAGTTAGGGTTAATATTAGGGTTAGGTTTAGTGTTAGGGTAGTGTTAGGGCTAGGGATAGGGTTTGTGTTAGGTTTAGAGTTAGGTTAAGAGCTTGTGTTAGGGTTAGGTTTAGTGTTTGGGTTGGGTTTTTGTAAAGGATTATATGTAGATTTAGGGTTACCATTAGGCTTAGTGTTAGTGTAAATTTTAGGGTTAGGGTTAGGGTGAGAGTTTGTGTTAGGTTTAGAGATAGGTTTCAGGGTTGTGTGAGGATTAGGTTTAGGGTTAGGATTAGTGTTATGAATATGATTAAGTTTAGTTTTAGGGTTATGTTTAGTGTTAGATTTACGGTTAGGTTTGGATTTAGGTTTAGTGCTATGGTTATGATTAGGTAAGAGTTAGGGTTAGGTTTAGGGTAGGTTTAACTTAATGGTTTGGGTTAAGGTTAGGGTTACAGTTAGGGTTAGGGTTAGAGTTAGGGTTAGGGTTAGGATTACTGATAGGTTTAATGTTAAGTTTAGGGTTAGTGTTAGGGTTAGGGTAATGGCTAGGTTTAGACTTTGGGTTAGGGTTAGGTTTACCATTAGGTTTAGAGTTAGTGTTAGGGTTAAGGTTAGAATTTGAATTAGGCTTAGGGTTAGTGTTAGGGTTAGGGTGGGGCTTAGGGTTAGGGTTAGGGTAAGGGTTTGTGTTAGGGTTAGATTTAGGGTTAGGTTTAGTGTTAAATTTAGGGTTTGGGTTAGGTTTAGGGTTAATGTAAGTGTTAGATTTAGACTTAGAATTAGGTTTAGGGTTAGGTTTAGGGTTAAATTAGGGATAGAGTTTTTGTTAGGGTAAGTTAGGGTTAGGGTTATCTTAGGGTTAGGGCTAGGGTTAGTGATAGGTTTGGGTTTAGGTTAGGGTTAGGGTTAGGTTTTGTGTTAGGTTTAGGGTATGTGTTATGCTATGGTTATGGTTAGGGTTAGGGTTAGACTCAGGGTTAGTTTTAGTATTTGTGTTATTGTTAGGGTTTGGGTTTGGTTTAAGTTTGTGGTGAGCATTAGAATTATTTCTAACCCTAACCTTAACCATAACACTAACACTAACCCAAACCCTGAACCTAACACTAACCCTAACATATGGGTAACCATAAAACCTACCCTAACCCTATGCCTTTGCCTCACTTTAATCTTCTTACTAACCATAACCCAAAACCTAAATCTAAATTTATCCCTAATACAAACCCTAACCATAACACTTAACCAAACACAAATCACAACTCTAATCCTAATACTAACCATAACACTAATGCTAAACTTAATCTTTACCGTGACTTTAAAACTAACCCTAAACATAACCCAAACTCGAACTCTAACTCTAATTTTTACCTCAAAACTAACCCTAACCATAACCCTAAATTTAATCCTAACACTAACCATAAACTTAACCTTAGGAATAACCGTAACACTACCCCTAACCATAATCCTAACCCAAAAATAACCCTAACCTATCCAAAACTGTAAACCTAACCCCAACTCAAACCCTAATCCAACCCTCACCCTAAGCCTAACACTAACACCAAACCTAACCCTAAACCTTAAACTAACACTTAACCTAACCGTAATACTAACCCTAAACCTAACCATAACCAAACATTAAAAATAAACCTAACCCTAATTCTAACCCTAACACTAACCCTAACCTTAACCATAACTCTAACACTAACCTTAATATAACCCTAATCCTAACCCTAACAAAAAAACCTAACCCAAACCCTAACCCTAACCCTATCCTAACCCTAACGCTAAATCTTACATAACCCTAACCCTAACCCTAACTCTAACCCTAACACTAATTCAAACTCAAATATTAACAATAACCCTTACCTCAACCCTAACCCTATACTAACCCTAACTCTAACATAACATTAAAACTAACACTAACCCTAACCCTAAAGGTAACCCTGAAACTAGCATGAAGCCTCACTCTAACCCTAATACGAACCATAAAACTATCCCTATACATAACCCTAACACAAATCCTAATCGTAATGCTAACCCTCTCAATAACGGTAAACCTAACACTAACACAAATTCTAACAATAACCCTAATGCTTAAACTATTCCTAAGAATAACCCTAACACTAAATTTAAACCTAATGCTGATCCTAATCATAACCATGACCCTAAACCTAACCCTTACCCAAACATGACCATAAACCTAACCCTACCAATAACCATAACCATAGCCATAAACTGAATCATAACCCTAGCCCTCACCCTAACTCTACTCCTAATGTAACCATAAATCTAAACCTAATTCTAACACAAACCCTAACCCAAACTAAAACCCTAAACCTAACATAAACCTAAACCTAACACTTACCTAAACCTAACCCTAATTGTCACCCGAAACCTAACCCTAACCAGCTGTCTTAACCTAATGCTAATCCTAATATTAACCCTTATTCAAACACTAACACGAATCCTAAACCTAACTCTAACCCAAACCCAAACACTAAGGCTAAACCTAACAATAATCGTAACCTTAACACTAACCTTAACACTAACCCTAATCCTAACACAAACGCTAACTCTAACCGTAACCCTAACCCTAAACTAACTATAACCATAACCCTAACAGTAACAGTTAACATTATCCTAAACCTAACCTTAACCTAAACCTACCCCTACCCTAAACCTCACCCTAACCCTTACCCTAACCACAACACTAACATAACACTAACATTAACCCTAAACCTAACTCTATCCCTCACCCTAAACCAAAACCTAACATTAAATCTAACCCTATCCCTAACACAAAACCTAACATTAAATCTAACCCTATCCCTAACACAAACCCTAACCCTAATCCTAACCCCAACACAACCCTAACACTAACCATCTCCATAACACTAACCCGATCCATTACCCTAACACTAACCCTAAACTAAACACTAACCTTAACCTAACACTAATGCTAATCCTAACCATAATCACAACCCTAATCCTAAACCTAAAGCTAACCGTCAATCTGACACTAACCCTAAGCCTCACCGTAATCCTAACCTTAAACCTAA
>NW_026002143.1:1357536-1372725 GCF_001458135.2 Marmota marmota marmota | reverse complement strand
CTAACCCTAACCCTAACCCTAACAATAACACTAAATATAACCCTAATCCTAAACCTAACCCTAACACTAACCCTAAACCCAATGCTAAACCTAAAACTTACACAGCCACTAACCTTAAAACTAACACGAACGAGAAGTTTAATCCTAACCCTAATGTAAACCAAACCCTAACCCTAACACTAACACTAGTCTTAAACCTAACCCTTATCGTAACCTTAACACTAACCCTAATACTAACACTAACCCTAACCCTAAACCTAACACTAAATATAACCCTAACTCTAAACCTAACCCAATCACTAACCCTATCCCTAAACCTAAACCTAAATCTTACATGAACCCTAACCTTAATTTTAACATGAACATTAAATCTAACACAAATACTAATTTATCCCAAACCCTACATCTAACTCTAGCACTAATCTTAACCCTAACCCTTATCCTAACCTTAACACTAACCCTAAACCTAATATGAGGCCTAAACTAACCCGAACCTTAAACCTAACTCTAACCCTAATTTTAAACTGTATCATAACCCTAACCATAACCCTTACTGTAACCCCAACACAAACCCTAACCCTAAAGCTAACACTAAACTAAAAGCTAACCCTAACATTAACCCTATCCTTAACCCTAAAACTAATACTAACTTGAACCTTAAACCAAACCCTAAAACAAAATTTTACCCTAACACTAACACTAACCATAACCCTAATGCTAACACAAACCTAACCCTAAACCTAAATTTAACCCTAATAGCAACCCCAACCCTAACCCTAACACTAACCTTAACACTAACACTAACCCCAACTTTAACTCTACCCCTAACCCTAACCCTAAAACTAACCCTAAATCTAAGCCTACAACTGACCCTAACAATAACCCTTATTTTAAGCCTAACTCTAACCCTCACCCTAATTCTAACCATAAGGTAAACCTAAACATAACCCTAATCCTAACACTAATCCTAAACCTAAATATAACACTAAACATAATCCTAACACAAACCCTAACCCTAAACCTAACTTTAAATCTAAAGCTGACACTAACCCTAACCTTAGCCCTAATATGAAACCTAAACCTAACCCTAACCCTAACCTAAACCTAACACTAAACCTAACCCTGACAATAACCGTAACCCTAATCCTAACCATAACCGGAACCTTAAACATAATCCTAACCATAACCCTAAAACAAATCCTAACATTAACCCTAAAACTAAACCTAAAACTAACCCTAACACTAACCCTAACCACACTGCACTAACATTAATTTTAACCGTAACCTAACTAACCCTAACCATAACCCTTACCCTAAACCTTAACTTAACACTTACCCTAACCCTAAGCCTAATACTAACCCTAACAGTAACTCTAAACATAATCCTAACCCTAACACTATCTCTACACATAATCCTAACCATAACACTATCCCTAATCCTAAACCTAACTATAAACATAAACCTAATCCTAACCCTAACCCTAAATATAACACTAATCATACTGCTAACATATCACTAACCCGAATCCTAACTCTTTTCCTAAAATTAAACCCAACCCGGACCTAACCCTAACAATAACCCTAACCTTAACCTAACCCTAAACCTAAACCTAACCCTAACACTAAACATAGCCATAACCCTATAACTAACCCCAAACCTAACCATAACACAAACCCTAAAACTAACCCTAACACAAACCCTAATCCTAACAGTAACTTGAAATCAAACACTAACCTTAATCCTAAAACTAAACTTAAACCTAATCCTAACAATAACCCTAAATCTAACTCTAAACCTAACACTAAAACTTACTCTAACTCCAAACCTAACCCTAGCCCAACACTAACCCTAAGCCTCACCATAACCCTAACCCTAACCATGACACTAATTCTAACTCTAAAACTACACTAACTTGAAATCTAAGTCTAACCCTAACCCAAAACTAATCCTAAACCTAACCATAACCATAAATGTAACACTAGCCCTAACCAGAACCCTAACAGTAAGCCTAACACTAACACTAACCCTAACCCTAACACAAATCATAACCATAACCATAAACCTAACACTAACCCTAACCCTAAACCTAACACAAACACTAACCCTACCATAACCCTAACCCTAACTCTAACCCTAAAACTAACCATATCCCTAACACTAAACCTAAACCTAAACTTAACCCTAACACTATTCCTAATGTTAACCTAACCCTAAACCTAACCATAAACATAACCATTACCCTAATTCTAACCCTAACCATAAACCTAAATCATACCCTTTAGCAAAAATAACTCTCTTACTTAATCATAACCCTAACTCTAACACACTAACTCTACTAACCCTAACACTAACCCTAATGCAAATCTAACACTAACCCTAACCCCAACACTAACATTGTCACTAACCCTAACACTAACACTAATACTAAGAGTAATATTAACCCTAACCCTAACACAATACCTATCCTACTCGTAAATGTAAAACTAACCCTAACCCTAATACTACACCTCATGCTAACCCTCTTCCTAAACATATCCTAACTATAACACTAACCCTAACTCTAAAACTAAAAAAAAAAATCCTAAACCTAAGTATAACACTAACCCAAACACTAATCCTAAACCTAACCATAACTCTAAACGAAACACTAACCCTAAACCTAACCCTAACACTAAAACTAACCCTAATACTAACCTTGAAACTATACCTAATTCTAAAACTAACACTAACCCTAACCCTAACCGTGACACTAACCCTAAACCCAGTGTTAGTGTTAAACTTTGCATTAGAGTTAGTGTTAGGGTGAGTGTTAGGGTTAGTTTTATGGTTACAGTTAGCATTAGGGTTAGAGTTAGGGATAAGTTTAGGGTTAGTGTTATTGTTAGGGTGAGGGTTGTTTACGGTTAGGGTTAGTGTTAGGGATACAGTTTATGTTAGGGTTAGGTTTAGTGTGTTAGGATTAGGATTAGGTTTACTTTTGGCCTTAGTGTTTGGGTTAGGGTTAAGGTTAGGGTTAAGGATAGTGTTATGGTTAGTAATATGTTTAGAGTTAGTGTTAGTGCTAGGGTTATGGTTAGTATTATGGTTAGGTTAGGGTTAGGGTTAGTGTTAGTTTTAGGTTTAGGGTTATGCTTATCCTAACGGTTAGAGTTAGGGTTAGGATTAGTGTTGGGTTTAGGGTTAGGATTAGGGTTAGTTTTAAAATTAAGTTTGGATTTAGGTTTAGGGTTAGAGGTAAGTTTAGTGTTGGTGTTAGGGTTAGGTTTTTTTTTAAGGTCAGAGTTAGGATTTAAGTTAAGGTTAGGGTTAGTGTTCGGGTTACAAATAGGATTAGCGTTAAATTTAGGATTAGGGTTAGGGTTAAGTTTAGTGTTAGTATTAAATTTAGGGTTAGTGTCAGGTTAGGTTTAATTGTATGATAAGGTTAGAGTTAGTGTTAAGTTAGGGTTTGGGTTAAGGTTAATGTTAGGGTTAGGGATAGGGTTAGGGTTAGGGTTAGGGTTAGAATTAAGCCTATGTATTACTTCAGGGTTAGTGTAAGGGTAAAGGTTAGGGTTGAGGTTAGGGTTAGTTTAAGAGTTAGTATTAGTGTTAGGTTTAAAGAAGGTTTAGTATTAGGGTTAGTGATAGTGCTAGGATTGGGGTTAGGGTTTATGTTAGGATTCAGGTTAGGGTTATTTTTAGTGTTAGTGAAAGAGTTAAGTTTAGGGTTAGGGTTAGGTAAGAGTTAGGGTTAGTGTTAGATTATGTTTTTATGGTTTGGGTTAGTGTTTATTTAAGGCTTAAGTTATTTTTAGGGTTAGGTTTAGGGTTATAGTTAGGGTTAGTGTTAGTGTTAGGATTAGGGTTAGGTTTACAGTTAGGGTTAGGGTTAGTGTTAGGGTTAAGGTTAGGTTTATTGATAGCTTTATTTTCCCATTTATGGTTAGTGTAAGGGTTAGGATTATGGCTAGGTTTTGATTTCGGTTTAGGGTTAGGTTTACCATAATGGTTAGAGTTAGTGTTAGGGTTAAGGTTAGAATTTGATTTAGAGTTAAGATTAGTGCTGGGGTTAGGATTAGGCTTAGGATTAGGGTTAGTTTAGGGTTCGAGTTAGGGTAAAGTTTTGTGTTAGGATTAGATTTAGGGTTAGGTTTAGGGTCAGTGTTAGGGTTTGGGTTAGGTTTAGGGTTAAGTTAAGTTTTAGGGTTAGGGTTAAAATTAGGGTTAGACTTAGGTTTAGTGTTAAGTTAGGGTTAGGGTTAGGGTGAGGGTTTGTGTGAGGTTTAGGTTTAGTGTTATGGTTATGATTAGGGTTAGGGTTAGATTAGGGTTAGGGTTGGGGTTAAGTTTGTTTTATGGTTATGGTTTTGGTTAGGGTTTGTGTTAGGTTTAGGGTTAGTGTTATGGTTAGTGTTAGGGATAGGGTTAGGGTTAATGTTATGTTTAGAGTTAGGGTAAGACAGGGTTTGTGTTTTTGTTAAGGTTCGGGTCAGGTTTAAGTTTATGGTTAGGATTAGGATTAGAGTTAGCGTTAGGGTTAGTGTTAGTGTTAATGTTATGGTTAGGGTTAGTGTTAGGTTTTGGCTTAGAGGTAGGTTGAGTGTTAGTGTTAGGGTTTGGATAAAAGTTAAGGTTAGGGTTAGGGTGATTGTTAGGTTTAGATTTAGGGTTAGTATTAGCTTTAGTGTTAGTGTTAAGGTTTAGTTTAAGGTTAGTGTGGGTTGGTTTTAGGTTAGGGTTAGGGTTTGAGTTCGAGTTAGGGTTAGGGTTAGTGTTACAGTTACGGATAGGGTTAGTGTTAGAATTAAGGTAAGGATTAGTGTTTGGGTTGGGTTTGGTTTAGTGTTAGGTAAGTGTTCGTTTAAGGGATAGGGTGACGGTTAAAATTAGTTTTACTGTTAGGGTTAGGGTTAGATTTATGTTTAGTATTAGGGTTACAGTTAGTGTTAGGGTAAGGTTTAGGATTTTCGTTTGTGTTAGGGCTGGGATTCCAGTTAGGTTTATTGTTACTCTTAGGATTCGGGTTAGGGTTAGTTTTAGGGTTAAGGTAAGCTTAGGGTAAGGTTTAGGGTTAGGGTTTGTGTTAGGTTTAGATTTAGGTTTAGGGTTAGGTTAGGGATAGGGTTAAGATTAGTTTTCGGGGTAGGGTTAAGTTAGTGTTAGGTTAGGATAAGGGTTGTGTTACGGTTAGATTTAGGGTTAATATTAGGGTTAGTTTTAGGGTTAGCGTTAGGGTTAAATTTAATTTTATCATTAGAGTAGAGTTAGGTTTAGGTTAGGGATAGAGTATGGTTAGGCTTAGGGATTGGATAGAGTTATGTTTAGGGTTAGGGTTATTGTTTTTGTTAGTTTTATGGTTATGTTTAGGGTTAGGGTGAGGCTTAGTGTTAAGGTTAATAGTAGGTTTAGTGTTATGTTTAGGGTTTCTGTTAGAGTTAGGGTTAGGTTTAGGGTTAGGGTTAGATTTAGAGTTATGTTTAGGTTTAGGGTTAGGGTTTTTTTATTGTTAGGGTTAGGTTTAGGTTAAGGTTTGTGTTATGGTTAGTGTTAGAGTTTAAGGTTTAGGCTTACAGTTAGGATTAGGATTAGAGTTAAATTTAGGGTTAGTGTTTAAGTTAGTGTTAGGGTTAGTGTTAGGGTTAGTGTTAGGTTTAGGGTTAGGGTTAGAGTGAGTGTTAGGGTTAGGGTTTTGTTTATTGAACATTTAGGGTTTGAGTTTGTATTAGGGTTGCAGTTAGTGTTAGGTTTGGGTTTAGTGTTAGTGTTAGGGTTATTTTTAGGGTTAAGTATTGGGTTCGAGTTAGGGTTAGGTTTAGTTTTTGTCTTAGAGTTGGAGTAAGGGTTAGGTTTATGGTTAGTGTTCGGGTAAGCATTAGGTTAGCATTACGGTTAGTGTTAGGGTTAGTGTTTGGATTATGTTTAGGGTTCTGGTTAGAGTTAGGGTTAGTGTTAGGGTTTATATTAGGGTTAGAATGAGTGTTACAATTAAGATTACATTTACTCTTAGTGTTTGTGTTAGTTTTTCAGATAGGGTTAGTGTTTCTGTTATGGTTAGGATTCAGGTTAGGAATAGTGTTAGGGTTAGGTTAGGGTTATGTTTATGGTTAGGGTTAGGGTTTGTTTTAGGGTTAGATTTAGAATAAGTGTTATGGTTAGGGTTAAGTTAGGGTTAGGGTTAGTATTTATGTTAGGTTTATAGTGTTGTAGTTAGTGTTAGGGTTAGGTTTACTGTTAGAGTTAAGGTTAGTGTTAGTTTTAGGGTTAGGATTATTGTTAGTGTTAGGGTTAGGGTTAGTATCAGAATTAGTGTTAAATTTAGGGTTAGGCTTAGGTTTAGCATTAGTGTTTGTGTTTGGGATATAGTTAGGTTTACTGTTAGTGTTAGGGTTTGAATTAGGGTTAATATTAGGTTTAGCATTAGGGTTAGGGAGCTTGTTAGGTTTAGGGTTCGGGTGAGGTTTAAGGTTAGGTTTAAGTAAGGTTTAGGATTAGGGTTACGTTAGGTATAGGGTTATGGTATGGGTTAGGGTTGGTTTTAGAATTAGTGTTATGGTTAGGGTTAGGGTTACATTAGAGTTAGGGATAGTGTTAGGATGGGTTAGGGTTAGGGTTAGGGATATTGTTACTGTTAGGGTTATGGTTATGGATATATTTAGGTAAGGGTTAGGTTAAGGGTTAGGGTTACGATAGTATCAGGGTTAGGTTTAAATGTAGTGTTAGCGTTAGTCTTCAGGTTAGATTTAGCATTAGGGTTAGTTATAGTATTAGTATTAGTGTTAGGATTATCGTTTGTTATACGGTTAGAATTGGGTTTAGATTTTCTGTTAGGGTTAGGTTTAGGAATACTTTTATGGTTAGTATTTGGTTAGAGTGAGGCTTAGATTAAATTTTAGGGATATGCTTATGTTCAAGATTAGTGTTAGGTTTACATTTAGGGTTTGTTTTAGGGTTAGGGTATAGTTAGGGTTCAGTTTACTGTTAGGTTTAGAGATAGGCCATGGTTTAGGGTTAGTATAGGTTTAGGGTTGGGGTAAGGGCTAGTGTTAAGATTTGGTTTTGAATTAGTGTTAGGGTTAGAGTTAGGTTTAGTGTTAAAATTTTGGTTATGTAAACTTTAGGGTTAGGGTTAGGTTAGGACTAGGGGTATGGTTTGGATCAGGGTTTTTGTTACGGTTAGGGTTAGGGTTAAGATTAGGATTACATTAGGGTTACAGTTAGGGATAGGTTTAGGGTTAGTGTTTGTGTTAGTGTTAGAGTTAGGGTTAGTTTTATGTTTAATAGGAGGTTAAGGTTAGCTTTAGGGTTAGGGTTCTGGTTAGTGTAACTGTTAGTTTAAGGGTTAGGGATAGGTTTGAGGTTAATGTAGGCTTAGGATTAGTGTTAGGGTTCAAGTTAGGGTTACGGTTGGGGTTCAGGATAGTTTAGGGTTACTTTTTGTGTTAAGATTATGTTTAGGGTTAGTGTTACATTTAGCGTTAGGGTTAAGTTTAGGGTTATTTTTAGAGTTACATTTTGAGTTATGGTTAGGGTTAGTTTTGGGGTTAAAATTAGAGTTGTAGTTAGGGTTAAGGTTATGTTTAGGTTTAGTTTTAAAGTCAGGGTTAGAATTAGTGTTAGGGTTAGTGTTAGAGTTTGTATTAGGGTTAGAGGTATGATTTGTGTTAGGGTAAGTATTATGGTTAGGGTTTGTGTTAGGGTTAAAATTAAATTTAGGTTTTGTGTTTTGGTTAGAAAGAGGGTTAAAGTGAGGCATAAGGTTATGTTTGGGGTTAGCTTTAGGTTTACTGGTAGGTTAGGTTTAGTGTTAGGTTTAGGGTTAGCGTTAGTGTTAGGTTTAGGGTTATGGATATGGATAGGGTTACTGTTAGGGTTAGGGTTAGGGCTAGGGTTAGGGTTAGTGATAGGGATAGGGATGGGGTTAGGGTTAGTGATAGGATTAGAGTCAGGTTTATTGTTAGGTTTAGTGTTATGATTAGGGTTAAGGTTAAAGTTAGGAAAAGGTTAGGGTTAGGGTTATGTTTTGGGTTAGGGTTTGTTTTAGGGTTACGGTTAGGGTTAGGTTTAGCGTTATTGTATGCTTAGGATTAGGGTAAGGGTTAGTGTTAGGGTTAGGGTTAACGATATATTTAGGGTTAAGATTATTTTCAGTTTGAGGGTTAGTGTTAGTGTTAGGGTTAGGTTTATGGTTAATATTAGGTTTAAGTTTAGTGTTAAGATTAGTGTTAAACTTAGGGTTAGGGTTAGGAATCATGTTAGGTTTAAGGATAGTGTTAGTGTTAGGTTTACAGTTAGGATTATATAGGGTTAGAGTTATGTTTAGGGTTATGTTTAGGGTTAGAATTAGTTTTTCAGTTAGTGTTAGAGTTAGGTTTAGAGATAGTGTTGGAATTAGGGTTAGGGTTAGTGATATGGTTAGTGTTAGGGTTAAGGTGAGCCTTAGGGTTAGTGTTAGGGTAGGGTTAGTGTTAGTTTTATAATTAGGGTTAGGTTTAATGTTAGAGGTATGGTTAGAATTAGAGTTAGCTTAAGTTTTAGGGTAAGGGTTAGGTTTATGGTTACAATTAGTGTTAGGTTTAGTGTTAAGTTTAGGGTTAGGTTTAGGGTTAGTGTTAGGGTTAGTGTTAGGTTTAGGGTTAAGGTTTGTGTTGGTGTTATGTTTAGTGTTATAGTTTGGGTTATGATAAGGCTTAGGATTAGGTTTAGAGTTAGGTTAGGTTTAGGATTAGGGTTAGTGTTAGGGTTGGGTTCAGGTTTAGGATTAGTGTTTGTGTTAGGGATAGTGTTAGTATTAAATTATGGATAGGGTTAGAGTACAGGGTTTGTGTTTGGGTTAGCATTCATTTTAGGTTTAGGTTTAGGGTTAGGGTTAACGTTAGTGTTAGGGTTAGGGTTAGGTTTAGTGTTAGTGTTAGTGTTTGGGTTAGCGTTATAGTTAGATTTAGGGTTACTGTTTGTGTCAGGGTTAGGGTTAGTTATAAGTTTAGTATTAGTCTAAGGGTGAGCCTTAGGGTTAGGGTTAGGGTTACAGTTAGGGTTAGGTATAGGGTTTAAATTACGGTTAGGGTAATCATTAAGGTTAGTGTTAGAGTTAGGGAAAGGGTTAGGATTAGTGTTAGAATTAGTGTAAGGGTAGCGTTAGGCTTTGTGTTAGGGTTAGGGTTCGCATAAGGGTTATGATTAAGGTAAGTGTTAGGGTTAGGTTTAGGATTAAGTTTAGAGTTCATTTTAAGGTTAAAGTTAGTGTTAGGGTTAGGTTTAGGGTTATAATTAGGGATTAAGTTTAGTGTTATATTAGGGGTAAGGTTAGTGTTATGTAAAGGTTTAGGGATAAGGTGAGGTTTAGGGTTAATGTTAGGGTCAGAGTTAGCTTTAGGGTTAAGGTTATGGTTGGGTTTAGGGTTATGGTTAGTGTTAGGTTAAGGTTAATGTTGGTTTAGGCTTTGTGTTACTGTTAGGGTTAGTATTAGGGTTATGGTGAAGTTAATGTTAGGATTAGGTTCAGGTTAGGGTTAGGGTTTGGTTTCGTGTTAGAGTTAGGTTTCGGGTTAGTGTTAGGTTTAGGTTTAGGGTGAGAGTTAAAGTTTGAGTTAGGGTTACTGTTAGTGTTAGGTTAATTTTATGGTTAGGATTAGGATTAGCGTTATGGTTATGGTTAGGGTTAGGATTAGGTTTAATGTTAGGGTCAGAGTTAGGGTTAATTTTAGGTTAGGTTTAGATAAAGTTTAGGGATAAAGTGAGGGTCCGTGTTAGTGTAACAGTTAAGATTGGTGTTAGTATAAGTTTTAGGTTTAGGTTAGGGTTAGTGTTAAGGTTAGTATTAGGGTTAGGGTTAGGGTTAGTATTAGGTTTTTGTTAGGTTTATGGTTAGTGTTAGGTTTATTGTTAGGGTTAGGTTTAGGGTATGTGTTAGGATTAGGGTTAGGGTTATTGTTAGGGTTAGGTTAAGGGTTAGGGTTAGTGTTAGGATTAGTGTTAGTTTTAGTGTTAGGGTTAGGGTTAGTATTAGTCTTAGGTTTAGAGTTGGGGTTAAGGTTAGGGTATGTTTTAGATTTAGGGTTACGGTTATGCTTAGGGTTGGGCTTAGGTTTAGGGTTAGGTTTAGGTTAGTGTTAGAGTTAGGTTTAGGGTTAGGATGAGGCTTAGGGTCTTAGGGTTAGGGTTAGGTTCAGAGTTAGTGTTCGGTTTAGATTTAGGGGTACAGTTCGGCATCGTGTTAGAGTTAAAGTTACGGTTAGGGTTAGGGTTAGTTTTAGGGTTAAAGTTAGGTTTTGGGTTAGGGTAAGATTTAGGGTTTGGGTTAAGTTAACGGTTACAACTTCTGTAAGTGTTAGTTTCAGTGTTAGGTTTAGGATTACGTGTAGGGTTAAGATATATATTAGAATTAGTGTTAGCTTTATGGTTAGGGTTAGGTTTAGGTTGCGGCTTAAGGTTAGTGTTAGGGTTAGGATTAGTGTTAGAGTTAGTGTTAGTGTTAAGATTACAGTTAGTGTTATGGTAAGGGTTATTGTTAGGATTTGGGTTAGGGTTAGGTTTAGCATTAGAGTTTGTGTTTGTGATATAATTAGGTTTATGTTTAGTGTTAGGGTTTGAATTAAGGTTAGTATTAGGTTTAGCTTTAGGGTTAGGGATCTGGTTTGGTTTAGGGTTCAGGTGAGGTTTGTGGTTAGGTTTAGGTAATGGTTAGGGTTAGGTTTAGGAATCGGATTAGGATTAGGTTTAGGATTATTATTATGGTTAATGTTAGGGTTACGGTTAGGGTTAAGTTTAGCTAAGGGTTAGGTTTAGGGTTAGGATTAGGGTTAGGATAAGTGTTAGGTATAAATGTAGGGTTAGGGTTAGTCTTAGGGTTAGTTTTAGCATTAGGGTTAGTTTTACCATTAGGGTTAGTGTTAGCATTAGGGTAGTGATTTGTGATAGGGTTAGGATTAGGTTTAGGTTTTGTGTTAGGGTTAGGGTAGGGGATAGTTTTATGGTTAATATTAGGTTAAAGTGAGGCTTATATTTAGTTTTAGGTTTACAATTAGGGTTAAGTTTAGGGTTTAGTGTTAGATTTAGGGTATAGTTAGGTTTAAGGTTCATTTTAGGTTTAGGGTTAGGGTTAGGGTTTGGGTTAGTATAGGGTGAAGGTTTGGGTAAGTGTTAGAGTTAAGATTAGTGTTTGAATTAGTGTTAGGGTTAGAGTTAGGGTTAGGGTTAGGGTAAGGGATTTGCAATATTTAGGGTTAGTGTTAGGTTAGGATTAGGGTTAAGGTTTGGATTAGGGTTTATGTTACAGTTAGGGTTAGGGTTATGATTAGGGTTACATTAGGGTTAGAGTTAGGGTTAGGGTTAGGTTTATGTTTAATGGTAGGTTATGGTTAGCTTTATGGTTAGTGTAATGGTCAGGGTAAGTGTTAGTTTAAGGGTTAGATTTATGTTTGAGGTAAGTGTTAGGCTTCAGGTTAGGGTAAGGGTTAGGGTTCGAGTTTGGGTTTTGGTTAGGGTTTGGAATAGGTTAGGTTTACTTTTGGGTTAAGATTAGTGTAATGGTTAGTGTTATGTTTAGGGTTAGAATTAAGTTTAGGGTTAGTTTTAGGGGTACATTTAATGTTATGTTTGGGGTTGGTTTTTGGGTTAGAATGAGAGTTAGATTTTGTGTTCGAGTTATGTTTATGTTTAGTTTTAGATTTAGGGTTAGGATTAGGGTTAGTGTTAATGTTAGGATTAATATTAGGGTTAGAATTATTATTTTTGTCTCGGTAAGTGTTATGGTTAGGATTTCTGTTAGGGTTAAAGTTAGATTTAGGTTTTGGGTTATGGTTAGTAAGAGGGTTAAAATGAGGCATAAGTTTTGGGTTAGGTTTAGTTGTAGAGTTATGGGTAGTTTTAGGGTTAGCATTAGTATTAGTTTTAGGGTTAAGCTTAGGTTTAGTGATGTGGTTATTGTTATGTTTAGGGTTAAGGCTAGGGTTAGAGTTAGTGATAGGATATATTTGGGGTTAGGGTTAGTGATAGAATTAGGGTTAGTTTTAGTGTTAGGTTTAGTGTTAGGGTTAGGGTTAAGTTAAAGTTAGGAAATGGTTAGGGTTAGTGTTATGTTATGGCTATGTTTATGTTTTGGGTTAGAGTTTGTGTTAGGGTTACAGTTAGGGTTAGATTTAGGGTTACTTTAGGCTTAGTGTAATTGTTAGGTTTATTGTTTATTTTAGATTTAGTTTTAAGGACAGTTTTAGTGTTAGGGTTATGGTTAGTTTGAGGGTTACTGTTAGGGTTAGGGTTAGGTTTAGGGTTATTGTTAGGGTTAAGTTTAGTGTTAGGGATAGTGTTCAGTTTAGGGATAGGATTAGGGTTCATGTTCGGGTTTGCGTGAGTACTAGTGTTAGTTTTAGGTTAGGTTTATGGTTAGGGTTAGTGTTATGTTTAGGGTTATGTTTAGGTTAAGGATTAGTGTTTGGGTTAGTGTTAGAGTCATCTTTAGGGTTAGTATTAGAATTAGGTTTAGGGTTACTGTTAGGGTTGGAGTTACATTAAGGTGAGGCTTAGGGTTAGTGTTAGGGTATTGTTAGGGTTAGGGTTAGAATTAGTGTTAGGGTTAGGGTTAGGTTTAGTGTTTATGTTTGGTTTATGTTTAGGGTTAGGGTTAGGGTTATTGTTAGTGTTCAAGTTAAATTTAGGTGTAAGTTTATTGTTAGGGTAAGGGGGAGTTTTAAGTTTAGTATTATCATTAGGTTTAGGGTTAAGATATTTCTTACAGTTAGTGTTAGGGAAAGCTTATGCTTAGTGTTAGGGATAGGTTTAGGATTATGATTAGTATTAGGGATAGGGTAAGGTTATGGGTAAGTGTTAGGTTTTGGTTAGGGTTAGGTTTCATTTATTGTTAGGGTTAGGGTTAGTGTTAGGATTTGTGTTACATTTAGGGTTAGGGTTGGGGTTCTAATTTTGGTTATGGTTAGGGTTAGAGTTAGTTTTAGAATTAGGTTTAGGTTTAATGTTAGAGTTATAGATAGAATTAGGTTTAGTTTAAGTTTTAGGTTTAGGGTTAGGGTTAGTGTTAGGGTTAGTGTTAGTTTTAGTGTTAAGTTTAGGGTTAGGGTTTGTGTTGGGGTTATGGTTAATGTCATAGTTTGGGTACAATAAAGTTTAGGATTAGGGTTAGAGTTAGGTTAGGGTTAGGGTTAGGGTTAGTGTTATAGTTAGGGTTAAGGTTAGGTTTAGGATTAGTGTTTGTGTTAGGTTTAGTGTTAGGGTGAATTTAGGGATAGGGTTAGTGTTAGGGTTTGCGCTAGGGTTAGCATTTATTTTAGGTTTAGGTTTAGGATTACGGTTGAAGAAAGTGTTAGGATTAGGTTTAGGTTTAGGGTTAGCATTAGTGTTTGGGTTAGGGTTATAGTTATGTTTAGGGTTACTATTAGTGTTAGTGTTAGGGTTAGTTATAGGTTTAGTGTTAGGCTTATGGTGATGCTTAGGGTTAGAGTTATGCTTAGGTATAGGGTTTGGATTAGGGTTAGTGTAATCATTAAGGTTAGTGTTAGAGTTAGGTTTAGGGTTAGGATTATTGTTAGAATTAGTTTTAGTGTAGAGTTATAGTTAGGGTTTGTGTTAGAGTTAGGGTAAGTGTTAGTGTTAGGGTTAGGGTTAGTGTTAGGTTTAGGGTTAGTGTTAAGGTTAGAGTTCTTGTTAGGGTTAGGGTTAGTGTTAGGATTAGTGGTAGAGTTACAATTAGGGTTATGGTTAGTGTTACATTAGGGTTAAGGTTAGTGTTAGGTAAAGGTTTAGGTTTAGGGTGAGATTTAGATTAAATCCTAGGGTTAGGATTAGCTTTATGGTTAGAATTAGGGCTGGGGTTAGGGTTATGGTTAGGGTTAGTTTAAGGTTAGTGTTTGTTTAGGTTTTGTGTTAGTGTTAGCGTTAATATTAGGGTTATGGTGAAAGTTACTGTAAGGGTTAGGTTCAGGTTAGGGTTAAGGTTTGCATTCGTGTTAGGGTTAGGATTAGGGTTAGTGTTAGTTTTAGTTTAGAGTAAAAGTTAGAGTTAGGATTATTGTTAGTGTTAGGTTAGTTTTATGGTTATGCTTAGGGTTAGTGTTATGGTTAGTGTTAGGATTAGATTTAGTGTTAGGGTTACAGTTAGGGTTAGGTTTAGGTTAGGGTTAGGTTAAGGTTAGGTATAGGGTGAGGGTTCTTTTAGTGTAATGGTTAGGGTTAGTGTTAATATTAAGGTTAGGTTTAGGGTTAGGGTTAGTGTTAGGGTAAGGGTTAGAGTTAGGTTTTGCATTAGAGTTTTGTTTAGGGTTATATTTGAGTAAAGGTTTTGTGTTTGGTTTTGGGTTAGTGTTAGTGTTAGGTTTAGGGTTAGGGTTAGTGTGAGGGGTTGAATTATGGTTTTGGTTTGTTTTAGGTTTAGGGATATTGTTATGGTTACAATTATTAATAGGGTTATATTTAGGTAAGTTTTAGGTTTAGGGTTAGGTTTACGGTTAGAATTAGGGTTAGCTTTAGGGATAGGGTTAGGGTTAGTTGTAGGTTTAGGTTTAGAATTAGCTTTAGTGTTGTGGTTATGGTTAGGGTTAGGGTTAGAATTAGGGCTACAGTGAGGCTTAGGGTTATTGTTAGGTTAAGTTTTTACATTACTTTTTGGGCTAGGGTTATGTTTAGGGTTAGGGTTACGGTTAGGGTTAAGGTTAGTTTTGGATTTAGAGTTTGGTTTAGGGTTAAGTTTAGTGATAATGTTAGCATTATGGTAAGAGTTAGTGTTAACATTTGGTTTAGGGATAGTGTTAGGTTTAGTGTTAGGTTTATGTAAGCGTTAGTGTTAGGGTTAGTGTGAGACTTAGGGTTAGTGTTAGGGTTTGGGTTAGAGTTATTGTTAGGGTTAGATTTAGGGTTAGGGTTAGTCTTAGGGGTAGTTTTAGGGTTATTGTTAGTGTTATGTTTAGGGTTAGAGTAAGGGTTAGGCTTGAATTAGAGTAACAGTTACAATTTGTGTTAGTGTTAGTGGTTAGAATTAAAGTTAGAATTAGGGTTAGGGTTAAGCTTAGGGTTAGTGTTAGAGTTAGGGTTAGGTTTAGAGTTACTGTTAGGTTTAGGGTTAGGGTTAGTCTTAGGGGTCGTTTTAGGGTTATGGTTAATGTAAGGTTTAGGGTTAAAGTAAGGGTTAGGTTTCAATTAGAGTAACAGTTACAATTTGTGTTAGTGTTAGTGGTTAGAATTAAAGTTAGGATTAGGGT
>NW_026002143.1:1347956-1356377 GCF_001458135.2 Marmota marmota marmota | reverse complement strand
GGTTTAGAGTTTCTGTTAGGGTTAGGATTAAGTTTAGGGTAAGTGTTAGGGTTAGATTTTAGGGTTATGATTAGTGTTAGAGTTAGAGTTAGGCATATGGTTAGGGTTTGGAATAGGATTACAGTTATAACTTGTGTTAGTTTTAGTGTTAAGGTTAGAGATAGGGTTAGTGTTAGGGTTATGTTTAGTGTTAAGTTTAAGGTTAGGGTTTTTTGTTAGAGTTACAGTTAGGGTTATGGTTATGATTGTGATTATGGTTAAAGTTAGGATTAGGGTTAGGGATAGGGTTAGGGTTAGGGTTAGTGTTACATTAGGTTTATTGTTAGGGGTAGTTTTAGTGTAGTTTTAGGGTTAGGGTTACTGTTTGGATTTAGTTTAGTGTTAGGATTAGTTGTTAGGATTTGGGATAGGTTTAGGTTAGTTTTAGTTAGGGTTAGGGTTAATGTTAGGGATAGGATTAGATTTAGGGTTTATGTTAATTTAGGGTTAGGTTAAGGGTTGGATTAAAGTTAGAGTTATAATAACAGTTAGCTTTTGTGTTACGGTTAGGGTTAGTGTTGCTGTTAGTGTTAGGGTTAGGGTTAAAGTTAGTGTTAGGATTAGGTTTAGCATTAGGGTTAGGTTAAAGTTTAGGATTAGGTTAAGGGTAATGGTTCAAATTCATGTTAGGGTAAATTAGGGTTAGGGTTAGGGTTATTTGTAGGCTTAGGGTTAGAGTTTGTGTTAGGGTTAATGTTAGGTTTGTGTTTATAGTTATGGTTACGGTTTGGATTAGAGTTAAGGTTAGGGTTAATTTTAGGGTAGTTTTGTGTTAGGGTTAGGGTAAATGTTAGTATTATGATTAGGGTTAGGATTAGTTGTACAGTTAGTGTTAGGGTTAGGCTTAGTGTTAGGTTTAGGGTTTTGTTAGGGTTAGGATTAGGGTTATAATTAGTGATAAGTTTAGGTTTAGGGTTAGGTTTATTTTTAGATTATGGTTAGGTTTAGGGTTATTTTAAGGTTTGGGTTCTGGTTAGGGTTGGGTTTTTTGTTATGGTTAGGATTAGGTTTCGGGTTAGTTTTGCCTTTAGTGTTAAATTTAGTGTTAGGGTTAGAATTAGGGTTAAGTTTAGGGTTATGGTTAGAATTAGTGTTAGTGTATGGTTAGGTTTAGGGTTAGCATTTTGATTAGGGTTATGGTTCGTGTTATGTTAGGTTAGGGTTAGGGTTACTGATAGGGTTACATATAGGTTTATGGTTACGGTTAAGTTTTGGCTTATTGTTAGGAATAGGTTTAGGGTAGGTTAGGGTTAGGGTTGATGATAAAGTTATTGTTATTGTTAGGGATAGGGTTAGGTTTAGAGTTAGGGTTAGGGTTACAGTTAGCGTTATGTTCAGTTTAGAGTTAGAGTTAGGGTTCATGTTAGGTTTAGGTTAGGGTTAGTATTAGGTTTAGGTTTAGTGTTTGGGTTAGGAATAGGCTTAGGGTTAGGTTATTAGGTTAGGGTAAGGGTTGTCATTTGTGTTTAGTTTAGGGTTATAACGAAGTTTAGGTTTAGTGTTAGTGTTAGGGTTAGGGTTTGTGTTAAGTTTAGGGATAGGGTTATGGTGAGGGTTAGGTTTATGGTTAGTATCAGTTTTATGTTTAGGGTTTGGGTTAGGATGAGGGTTATGGTTAAAGTTAGAGTTAGGATTAGTGTTAGGGTTATGGTTAGATTTAGGGTTAGGGTTTCATTTAGGGTTAAAGATATTGTTAGTATTAAGGTTAGTGTTAGGTTTGGGGTTATTGTTTGGGTGAGGGTTGGGCTTAGTTGTATTGTAAGGTTTAGGGTTCGTGTTAGGATTATGTTTAGGGTTAATGTTTTGGGTATTGTTAGTGTTAGGAATTCAGTTTGTTTAGGTAAGCCTTAGTGTTAGGGTTAGGTAAATTAGGGTTATGGTTTGGGTTAGGGTTTTTGTTACGGTTTGTGTTTGGGTTAGGGTTAGAGATAGGTTTTGTGTTAGGGTTACATTTAGTTTTATGGTAAGGGTTATGGTTGCTGTTAGTGTTAGCATTTGGTTTAGGGTTAGGGATCGGATTATTTTAGTTTTAGGGTTAGGGTTAGTGTTAGGTTAGGGTTAGTGTTAAGGTTAAGGTTCATGTTAGGTTTACTGTTAGGGTTACGGTTAGTGTTAAGATTAGGTTTAGTGTTAAGGTTAGGGTTAGGATTAGTGTTACTTTTAGTTTTAGGGATAGGGTTATAGTTAGGTTTGGTTTAGTATTAGGTTTAAGGTTAGGATTTGTGTTAGGTTTAATTTTAGGGTCAGGTTGAGGGTTAGGGTTAGGGTTATTTTTAGGTTTATGGTTAGGAATAGTGTTAGCATTAGGGTTAGTGTTAGGGTTAGGTTTAGGTTTAGGGTTAAGCTTCGTGTTAGGGTTAGGTTTAGGATTAAGGTAAGTGTGAGGGTTAGGGTTAGGGTTATGGTTAGAGTTAGTGTTATGTTTAGGGTTAGGGTTAGTGTTAAGTTTAGGGTTAGGATTAATGTTTGTGTTAGGATTAGGTTTAGGTAATGGTGAGGGTTAGGGTTAGATTAGGGTCAAGATTATGTTTGGATTAGGGTTTCTGTTAGGGTCATAATTAGAGTTAATGTTAGTGTTAGTATTACGGTTAGGGTTAAGATTAGTGTTAGTGTTAAGATTAGGATTAGGTTTAGGATTAGTGTTATGTTTAGAGTTAATGTTTGATTTAGGGTCGGGATTAGTGGGATGGTTATGGTTAATGTTAGGGTTAGTGTTATTGTTAAGGTTAAGGTTAGGTTTAGTTTTTGGATTAGAGTAAGGTTTAAGTTCAGGGTAAGTTTTAGGGTTAAGGTTAGTGTTAGGTTTAGAATTAGGGTTCTGTTTAGTGTTAGGTTTAGGGTTAGGGTTTGGGTTAAGGTTAGGGTTAGGTTAACTTTTAGTGTTAGGGTTAGTGTTAGTGTTAGGGTTTGTGTTAGGTTTAGTGTTAATTTTAAGGTTCGGTTTAGTGATAGGATTAGGGTTAGGGTTAGGGTTAGTTTTATGGTTATGGTTATGGTTAGGGTTTGGGTAAGTGTCAGGCTTAGGGTTATGGTTCATCTTATGGTTAGGCTTATTGTTATTGTAATGGCTAGGGTTAGGTTTAACTTTAGAATTATTGTTAGTTTTAGGGTTAGGGTAAGGATTAGGGTTAGGGATTGTGTTAAGTTTAGGAATAGGTATGGGTTAGTGTTAGGGTTAGGGTTATGGAAAGGGTTAAGTTTACTGTTAGGGTTAGGGTTACCCTTAAGCTTAGTTTTAGGGTATGGGTTTGGGTTAGGCTTAGGCGGGTCAGGGTTAGTTTAGGGTTAGGGTAAGGATTAGGTTTAAGGCAGTGTTAAAATTAGGGTTAGGGTTAATGATAGGGTTAAGTTTAGGGTTCATGTTAGGGTTATGGGTAGGGTGAGTGTTAGGTTTAGGATTTGAGTTAGGATTAGTTTAATGTTAGTGATTGGGTTATTGTTAGTGTTAGGGTTATGGATAGTGTTATGGTTAGGGAAAAGTTTTTAGATTAATATTAGGCGTAGGGTGAAAATTCTTGTTACATTTAGGGTTAGAGTTCGGTTTAGGTTTAGTGTTAGGGTTAGTTTTAGGGTTAGGATTAGTGTTAGTGTAAGGATTAGGGTTAGCAATAGTGTTAAGTTTATGGTTATGTTTAGGGTTAGGGTAGTGTTACTGTTAGTTTAGGATTAGAATTACGGTTAGTGTTAGAGTTAGAGTTAGGTTTAGGATTAGGGTTAGGGTTAGTGATAGGTTTAGGTACATGTTGAGGGATAGTGTTAGTGATAGAGTTAGGGTAGGGGTTAGGGTTAGTGTTAGGGTTATGGTTAAGATTAGTGTTAGATTTAGTGTTAGTGTTAGCCATAGGGTTAAGTTTATTTTTAGGGTTGGTGTTAGGGTTAGGATATTGTTAGGGATCGTGTTAGGGTTAGGGTTAGTGTTAGGGTTAGGATTAGGATTTGTGTTAGGGTAAATGTAAGGGTTAAGGATATGGTTACACATAGAGTTAGTGTTAGGGTTAGCGTTATGGTTAGTGTTCGTGTTAGGGTTTGCATTAGGGTTAGGTTTAGGTTTAGGATTAGTGTTAGGTTTAGGGTTGGTGTTAGGGTTAGCATTAGGTTTTGGATTATTAATAGGGTTAGGATTAGGGTTATTTTTAGTATTAGGTTTAGCGTTATTGTTAGGTTAGTATTACAGTAAGGGATAGGGTTAAGTTTAGTTTTAGAGTTAGGGTTATAGTAAGAGTAAGGTTTACTGTTATGTTCAGGGATATTATTTGTGTTAAGGTTAAGGTTACATAAGATTTAGTGTTTGAGTTAGGTTTAGGGTGATAGTTAGGGTTAGCATTAGGGTAAGGATTAGGGTTAGTTTTAGGGGTAGTGATAGGGTTAGGGTTACGTTTAGGGTTATGGTTATGGTTAGCTTTAATCTTAGATTTAGTGTTATGTTTAAGGTTAGAGTTAGGGTTAGTGTTCAGGTTAGGGTAAGTTTTATGGTTAATTTAAGGATTATGGTTAGGTTTAGTGTTAGGGTTAGGGATAGCGTTAGTGTCATGGTTAGGGTTAGGGTTTTTTTAGGGTTAGGTTTTGTGTTATGGTTATGGTTAGGGTTAGTGTTATGGTTATGGTTAGATTTAGGGTTAGGGTGAGTGTTAGAGTTAGGATTACTATTAGTTTTAGGAAATGGTTTAGGGTTGGAGTTAATGTTAGGGTTAGGTTTAGCATTTGTTTTGGGTTAGGGTTGGAGTTAATGTTAGGGTTAGGTTTAGAGTTTGAGTTGGGTTAGGTTTTGGGTTAGGATTAGTGTTAGTTTTAAACTTTGTGTTAGATTTAGTGTTACAATTAGTGTTAGGGTTAGGTTTATGTTTACATTTAGTGTTAGGGATGGGGTTGAAATAAGTATAGGGTTAGTGTTATGGTTAGGGTTAGGGTTATGTTTATGATTAGGATTAGTGTTAGGGTTAGGGTTATGGTTTATGTTAGGATTAGGTAGACTTTTAGTGTTAGGGTAGTGTTAGGTTTATATTTGGTGTTAGTGTTTGGGTTAAGTTTAAGATTAGGATTAAGTATAGTGCTATTATTTGTGATGAGTTTAGAGTTAGTTTTAGTGTTAGGGTTATGCTTAGTGTTATAGTTAGGGTTATGGTAAGGTTTAGGGTTAATGTTAGTGTTAGGTTTAGGGTTATGTTTAGTGTTAGCATAAGGGTTATGGTTATGGTTAGGGTTAGGGTTAGTGTTGGAGTTATGGTTAGGATTAGGGTTAGTTTAAGTTAGAGTTGGACTTAGGTTTAGGGTTAGTGTTAGGGTTAGGGTATTTTTAGGTCTACAGTTGGATTTCAGTTAAGTTTAAGTTTAGGTTTAGTGTTAGGGGTAGAGTTTTTATTAGGAAGAGTGTTAGGGTTAGATTTAGTGTACGGGTTTGGGTTGGGTTAAGGTTAGGGTTAGTGTTAGGTTTCGGGTTAGGGTTATGGTTTGTGGTAGGGTTAGTGTTAGGGTTATGATTAGGTTTAAAATTAGGATTAGGGTTAAGGTTAGTGTTATATTTAGGGTTAGGATTAAGGATAGGGTTAGTGTTAGGGTTAGTGTTAGGCTTAGGATTAAGGTTAGAGTTAGGGTTAGCGTTAGGCTTAGAGTTAGGGTTAGTTTTAGGTTTAGTGTTATGTTTAGGTTAAAGTGTTAGGTTTGTGATTAAATTTAGGTTTGGTGTTAGCTTTAGGGTTATTGTTAGGTTTAGTGTTAGGTTTATTGTTAAAGTTAGGATAGGTTTTAGGATTAGGTAAGGATTCACTTATGTTTACTCTTAGATTTAGGGTTAGGGTAGGGTTAGTGTTGGGGTTAGGGTGTTGGTTAAAGTTAGGATTAGTGTTAGGGTTAGGGTTAGGATTTGGTTTAACGTTAGTTTTAGGGTTAGTGATAGGGTTAGTTTTAGGGTTTGTGTTAGGGTTAGGGATAGTATTAATTTTACAGTTACAGTTAGGATTAGGGTTAGGGTTAATATTAGTGTTAGTGTTATTGTTAGGGTTTAGTATTAGATTTAGTGTTATTTTTAGGGTTAGAGTTTGTGTTAAGTTTTGGTTTAGGTTAGTGTTAGTGTTAGGGTTACTGTTAGGATTAGGGTTAGTGTTAGGATGAGTGTTAGACTTAGAGTTTACATTAGGGTTTGTGTTACTGTTAGGGTTAGTGTTATGGTTAGTTTTATTATTAGAGTTAGTGTTAGTGTTAGGATTAGTGTTATTGATTGGGATAGATTTAGGGTTAGGGTTACGTTTAGGGTTAGTGTTAGGTTTAGGTTTCTGGTTCATCTTAGGTTTAGGGTTAGGGTTAGTGTTAATGTTAGTTTTAGGGCTAGGATTAGTGTTAGGGTCAGTTTTAGGGTTAGGGTTAGTGTTATGGTTAGTGTTAGCATTAGATTAGATTTAGTGTTAGGTTTATGGTTAGGGGTTGTGTTAAATTTTGGGTTAGCATTATTGTTAGTGTTAGGGTTATGGTTAGGATTAGGGTTAGTGTTATGATTAGTGTTAGATTTAGATTTTGCATTATGGTTTGTGTTAGGATTAGGGTTAGTGTTATGGTTAGTTTTAGTGTTAGGGTTAGTGTTAGTGTTAGGACTAGTGTTATTATTTGGATTATGGTTAAGGTTAG
This sequence comes from Marmota marmota marmota, assembly GCF_001458135.2. Taxonomy (NCBI): domain Eukaryota; kingdom Metazoa; phylum Chordata; class Mammalia; order Rodentia; family Sciuridae; genus Marmota; species Marmota marmota. Next base: position 1,349,720 of record NW_026002143.1, on the reverse strand, counting down.
GTTTAGGGTTAATGTTAAATTTTGTGTTAGAGTTAGTATTAGGGTTAGTGTTAGGGTTAGGTTTATGGTTATGGTGAGTTTTAGGGTTGGGGTTAGGGATAAGATTAGGGTTAGTGGTAGGGTTAGTGATAGGGTTATGTTTACAGTTAGGGTTAGTGTTAGAGTTAGGGTTAGGTTTTATGTTAGGGTAAAATTTACCATGAGTTTTAAAGTTAGGGTTAGGTTTAGGTTTGGTGTTAGTGTTTGGGTTTGGTTTAGGGTTATGGTTAAGGGTAGTGTTAGGGTTAGTGATAGGTTTAGAGTTAGTGTTAGGCTTAGGGTTATGGTTAGTGTTATGGTTAGGGTTAGGTTTAGTATTAGGGTTAGTGTTAGTGTTAGTTACTTCGTTATGTTTAGTGTAAGACTAAGGGTTACGTTAAGTTTAGGGTTATGATTAGTGTCGTGGTTAGTGTTAGGATTATGTTTAGTTTTAGTAGTATTGTTGGATTTAGGGTTAGGGTTAGTTTTACTTTTAGTGTTAGTGTTAAGGTTCGGGTTTTCTAGGGTTAGGTTTAGGATTTAAGTTAAGGTTAGCTTTAGGGTTAGTGTTACTGTTACAGATAGGATTAGGGTTAGATTTAGGGCTATGGTTAGGTTCAGTATTGGTGTTAGCATAAGGGTTAGGGTTAGGGTTAGTGTCATGTTAAGTTTAAGGGAGAATTACAGTTAGGCTTAGGTTAGTGTTAGTGTTAGGGTTTGTGTTAGGATTAGTATTAGGGTTAGATTATTGTGAGGTTATAGTTGAGTTAGCATTACTGTTAGGGTTAGTATTAGGGTTTGTGTTAGGGTTAGTGTTAAGGTTATGGTTAGGTTAAAATTAAGGTTAGGGTTAGTGTTATATTTAGGGTTAAGTTTAAGGATAGGGTTTGTGTTAGGCTTAGTGTTATGTTTAGGTTTTGGGTTAGAGTTAGGCTGAGCGTTAGGCTGAGGGTTAGGATTAGTTTTAGGTTTAGTGTTAAGTTTAGGGTTAGTGTTAGTTTTAGGTTTATGATTAGGGTTATGAATGGTGTTAACATTAGGTTAATTTTTAGGTTTAGGGTCAGGTTTATTGTTGGAGTTAGGGTAATATTTAGTTTTAGGTAAGTAAGGGGTTAGGTTTACTGTTAGTTTTAGGGTTAGTGTTAGTATTAGGGATAGGCTTTGGGTTAAAGTTATCTTTAGGTTTAATGATAGGTTAAGTGTTAGGGTTTGTGTTAGGTTTACGGTTAGTTTTAGTGTTAGGGTTACATTTAGAATTAGGTTTAGGATTAGGATTACTGTTAGGGTTAGTGTTAGGGTTAGGGTTAGTATTAGGTTTAGTGTTAGGTTTAGGGTTAGGGTTTGTGTTAGGATTAAGTTCAGGGTTCGTGTTAGTGTTAGCATTATGTTTAGGATTAGGGTAGGTGTTAGGATTAGTGTTAGTGTTTGGGTTGGCATTAGGGTTAGTGTTAGGGTTGGGGTTAGTGTTAGAATTAGTTTTATTGTTAGAATTAGTTTTAGGGTTAGGATTATGTTGTTGATTGGGTTAGGATTAGGATTAGGGTTACATTTAGGGTAAGTGTTAGGGTTAGGTTTCTGGTTCCTTTCAGGGTTATGGTTATGGTTAGTTTTTGTGTTAGGGTTTGTGTTAGGCTTAGTTTTAGGGTTAGGATTAGTGTTACTGTTATGATTAGTGTTAGGCTTAGGGTTTGTTTTGGGTTCATGAAAGGATATAAAATAAGTGTTAATTTTAGGGTTATGTTTAGG
>NW_026002143.1:1340844-1344186 GCF_001458135.2 Marmota marmota marmota | reverse complement strand
AAAAAAATATTTGCTAGGATTTCAGTAATCTTGTAGTTCTGTGCAAGTTTGGCAAATGCTTTCAAACGAAAGTATTTTGCTTGCCTTGGCTTAAGGCTTCTGCAAGAGGGAACAAAGCATAGAGAGAGAGCACTGAAAACTAATGGAGTGTGTCAAGGATTAAGCACCTAGCACAAACCGTGTTTAATTTAGATTTCCAAATGTATCTCTCTATATAGGGGAAAATGAAGTGAAACTTAAAAATTCAAACTGTTCCTGCAAAGGAACACTTCAACATAGAAGAACTAAATTCTGTGGGCCTACTTGGACTGAAGTACTGATTTTACCACCAATTATCATCAAGATCGGGTGAAAAAATATTTGCTGGGATTTCAGTAAACTCAGTGTTCTGGGGAAGCTTTGAAAATGCTTCCAAATGAAAGTGATTTTTCCTTGCCTCTGCTTAGGGCTACTTCAAGAGGGAACAAAGCATAAAGAGCACTCTGAGAAGGAATTCAGTGTGTCAAGTATAAAGCAGCTAGGACAAACCATGTTTGATTTAGAGTTCAAAATGCAACTATCCATATAGGGTAAAACAAAGTGAAACTTAAAATTTCAAAGTGTTCCTGCAAAGCAACACATCAAACTAGAAGATTAAAGTTTGGGGGCCCAAGTGCAACTGGAGTACCAATCATTATGGCCAAGTATAAAAAGGATCGGATGAAAATAATATTTGCTGGGATTTCAGTAATCTCGGAATTCTGTGGAATCTTGGAAAACGTTTTCAAATGAAATTGTTTTTTTTTCCCTCCCTTTCCTTTGAGCTACTTCAAGAGGGAACAAATCATAGAGTGTGCACTGAGAACTAATTCAGTGTGTCAAGTTTCAAGCAGCTAGCACAAATCGTGTTTGATTTAGAGTTCCAACTGGGAGTGTATCTTTTGGGGAACACGATGTGAAACCTAAAAATTCAAAGTGTTCCTGCAAATGAATGCTTTAACCTAGATGTACAAAATTTGGGGAGCCCAGTGTGGCTGGAGTACAGATGATTCCTGGAACGTATCAACAAAATCGGGTGAAAAAAATATTTGCTGGGATTTCAGTAAACTCAGAGTTCTGTGGAAGCTTGTCAAGCACTTTCAAATGAAATTGTATTTAGCTTGCCTTGGCTTAGGGCTTATGCAAGAGGGAACAAAGCATAGAGAAAGTACTGAGAACTAACACAGTGTGTCAAGGTTTAAGCAGCTAGCACAAACCGTGTTTAATTTAGAGTTCCAAATGCATCTCTCTATATAGGGGAAAACAAAGTGAAACCTAGAAATTCAAACTGTTCCTGAAAAGCAAAACTTTAACCAAGAAGAACTAAATTATGGGGGGCAAGTGGGACTGGAGTATAGACCTTTATCACCAAGTATCATCAAGATCAGGTGAAAAAATATCTAGTGAGATTGCAGGAAACTCCTAGTTCTGTGGAAATTGGCAAATGCTTTCAAATTAAAGTGATTTTTCTTTCTTCTGATTAAGGCTACTGCAAGAGGGAATGAAGCATAGAGTGAACTGAAAACTAATTGAATATTTCAAGTTTCAAGCAGCTAGCACAAACCATGTTTGATTTACAGTTCCAACTGAATCTATCCCTATAGAGGAAAACAAAGTGAAACCTAAAATATCAAAGTGTTCCTGCAAAGGAATGCTTCAACCTTAAAGATGAAATTTGGGGACCCAAGTGCAAATGGAGTACCGATCTTTATCATCAAGTATCATCAAGATTGGGTGAAAAAAAATATTTACTGGGATTTCAGTAAACTCGCAGTTCTGTGGAAGCTTGGCAAATTCTTTCAAATGAAAGTGATTTTTCTTTACCTCTGCTTAAGGCTACTGCAAGAGGGAACAAAGCATAGAGATTGCACTGACAACTAATTCAGTGTGTCAAGTTTCAAGTAGCTAGCACAAACCATGTTTTATTTAGAGTTCCATCTGCATCTATTCATATAGGAGAAAACAAAGTGAAACCTTATATTTCAAAGTGTTCCTGCAAACGAACACTTCAAACTAGAAGAACAAACTTTGGGGGGCCAAGTTCAACCAGACAAGTGCTACTTTCTTCAGCCAAACTTGTTGATACATGGCAGGAATGATCAGAACTCAGGACGTACTTGCACCTTCAAATTGTGTTCTTCTATGTTGAAAGGTTCATTTGCAGGAACACATTGAAATTTTAAATTTCCTTTTGTTTCCCCCTCTAGGGACACATGCAGTTGCAATTCTAAATCAAACACGGTTTTTGCTAAATGGTTGAAACTTGACACATTGAATTAGTTCTCAGTGTGCTCTGCATCCTTTGTTCCCTCTTGAAGTAGTTCTAAGCAGAAGCAAGGAAAAAAATCCCGAATCCTGAACCTAAAACTTACTGAAACCTAAACCACACCCTAACCCTAATTCTAAATCTAACCTTAAACCTAACCATAAACCTAATCCTTTCCTTAACTCTAAAACTAAACATTAGTGTAATAGTAAACAGTTACCATAACACAAACCCAACCCTAACACTAATCCTAACACAAATCCTAAACTTAACCCTAACTATAAAACTAACCTTAACCTATTCTTAACCCTAAACATAACCTAACCCTAAACCTAAAACTAAACCTAAAACTAAACTTAACCCAAAACCTAAACCTAACCCTAACACTAACTCAAACTCTAATCCTAACCCTTAGCCTAAATCTAAGTTTAAATCAAACCATAATATTAATCCTAACCCTAACCTAACCCTAACCCTTACCCTAACCTGAATCCTAACTGTGACTGAAAACCTAAACCTAAACCTAACCCTAACACAAACCCTAACCCTAACACTAACAATAAAACTAACCTTAACCTAAATCCTAAAACTAAACCTAACCTTAACCCTAACCCTAACACAACCTCTAACTATAACCGCAATGCTAACCCTAACACTTACCATAACCCTAAACCTAAACCTAACCCAAACCCGGACACTAACTCTAACACTAACTTTAAAACTAAACCTAACCCTAAATCTAACCCTAAACCTAACTTTAACCATAACCCTAACCCTAATCATAACTCTTATGTTTAACTCTAACACTAAACCTAACACTAATATTAACCTTAAAACTAACAATAGCCCTAGCACTAAAACTAACCCTAACCCTAAACCGAACCTGAAATTTAACCTTAACCCAAACACTAACCTAACACAAACCCTAACCCTAAACTTTGCCCTAACAGTTACTCTAACCCTAAGCCTAACCCTAACCCTAACCCTAACACAAACCCTAACACTAACCATAAAATAACCCTAACTTAATACTAACACTAACCCTATCCTAATTCTAA
>NW_026002143.1:1329579-1336585 GCF_001458135.2 Marmota marmota marmota | reverse complement strand
GAACCCTAACACTAACCCTAACAATAACACTAAACCAAACACTAACCCTAAACCTAACACTAAACATAAAATTACCCTAACTCTAACCCTAACCCTAACATTAAAAACTGATTCTAAACCTAAACCTAACGCTAACCTTAACACTAACTTTAACCCTAACCATACACCTAACCCTAACCCTTACCAAAACCATAACCCTAAACCTAACCCAACCTTAACCCTAAGCCTTACCTAATCGTAACCGTAACCATAAACTAACCATAACACTAACCCTAATACTATCCCTAACCCAAAACCTTACTCTATCACTAACCCTAATCTTAACCCAAACACTAACCCTAAACCTAACCCTAACACTAACGCTAACTGTAACCCTAAACTTTAATCTAACCATAAACCTATGTGTAATTCTAACCCTAACTATAACCCTAACAAAAACGCTAACCCTAACACTAACCCTAATCCTAATTTTAAAACTAACCCTAACACTAAACCTAATAATATCTGTAATTATAAACCTAACCATAACCCTAACAAAAATCCTAACCATAACCCTAAACTTAATCCTAATTTTAAAACTAACCTATAAACTAAACTAATCCCATCCATAACTCTAACATTAAAGCTAACCCTAACTAAAACACTAAGCCTTACCTTAGCCTAACACTAACTCTAATAATAACCCTAACCCTAACAATATCCCTAACCCTAAACATCACCCTAACCCTAACACTAACCCTAACATTTTTATTTAAACTAACACTAAGCCTAAAATAACCCTATCACTAACCCAAAAATCATCACTAACGCTAAACCAATCATGAACCTATCACTAACCCTAACCCTAAAAATAATCTTAACCTAATACTAACCCTAAACATAACAGTAAACCTAAACGTATTCCTAAACCTAACACCATTTCTAAGCCTATCCGTAACACTAACACTAATACTAATCTTAAACCTAAGCCTAAACCTAACACTAACCCTAAAAATAACACAAACCCTAACACTAACCCCAAAATTAACCTTAATCCTAACCCTAATCTTTATTGTAAACCTAACCCTAACACTTACCCTAAACATAACACAAACCCTAACACTATCCCTAACCTTAACCCAAACCCTAACCATAACACTAACACTAATCCTAACACTAATCCTTACACTAAACCTAACCGAAACACTTACACTAACTCTAACCCTAAAGGTAACCATAAAAATACCCCTAACAATAAGCCTAACACTAACCATAATCTTTAACCCTAACGTAAAACTAACACTAACCCTAACACTAACGTAAAACTAACACTAACCCTAACACTAAACCTAACCTTAACCGTAATGCTAACTCTTACACTAATCCTAAATATAACCAAACACTAACCCTATCTCTAACCAAAATCCTAACCGTAACACTAACACTAACCCTAAGGCTAACATTAAAACACAACTTATCCCTAATTAAACTTTTGCTAACCCTAAACCTAACCCCAACCCTAACACTAACACTAAACATAACCATATCACTAAACGTAACCCTAACTCTAAACTGAAACCTAAACCTAACCCTAACCCTAACTCTAACACTAATCCTAACCCTAACCCTAACCCTAACATTAACCATAACACAAACTCTAACACTAACCCTAATACTAACACTAACCAACCCTAACACTAACACTAAAACTCACCCTATAACTAACACTAGTGCAAACCCAAGCACTAACACTAACCGTAACCCTAAAATTAATCATACATGTAACCCTATTCTAACACTAACCCTTACCCTAACACACACCCTAAACCACACCCTAAAACTAAACCTAAAACTCAAACCCTAAACATAACCTAAATTCTTAGTCTAACTCTAACCCTAACACTAACACAAAAGCTAACACTAAACTTAATATTAATCCTAACCCTAACACTAACACTAAAGCTAACACTAAATATATTGTTAACCCTAACCCTAACCATAACCCTAATATTCAACCTAAACCTAACCCTAACCCTAACTTTAATCCTAACTGTAACTGTAATCCTATTTCTAACCCTAAACCTAAAACAAAACCTAAGTCCAAACATAATCCTACTATTAAAACAAACACTAAACCTAACACTAACACTAACCCTAACTTGACTTCTAAACCTAACCCTAACACTAAACCTAATCCTAAACATAACCCTAACTCTAACCCTAACACTAAACCTAAGCCTATCCCAAATCCTAACCCTAACCTTAACCTTAACACTGAACCTAACCCAAACCTTAACCTAACCCTTACAATAACCCTAACCCTTACCCTAACAGTAACCCTAACACTAACTCTAAACTTAAAACTAACCCTAAAACTAAACCTAACACTAAACCTAACCCTAACACTAACTCTAAAACAATCCATAACCCTAACAGCTATAATTAAATCTAAACCTAACCCTAATAGAAACACTAACACAAACATAAACCTAAACCTAAAACCAAACACTAATACTCACCCTAACCCTAACCCTAACACTAAAACTAAACATAACACTAAACCTAACACTAAAACTAACCCTAACCCTAAACCTAACCATTTCCTTAAACCTAAGATTAACCCTAATCTTAACACTAACCCTAACACTAAAACTAAACCTAATCCTAATTCTATCATTAACCCTAAACCTAAACCTAATCCTATCACTAACCTTAACACAGAATTGATACTAACATTAAACCTAAATCTATCTTAATCCTAACTGTAACTGTAACCCTAACAATAACCCTAATCTTAATTGAAATCCAAAACCTAAATCTAACACTAACCCTAATCCTAAACCTTAACCTAACACTAAACTTAACCCTAAAACTAACCCTATCACTAACCTTAAACCTAACCCTAACACTAATCATAACACTACCCCTAAACATAACCCTAAGCCTAACACTAACTCTAAACCTATCCCTAACCCTATCCCTCACCTAACCCTAATCCTATCCCTAACACTCACAGTAACCATAACACTAACACGAACTCTAATTCTAACACTAAAAATAACCCTAAACCTAATCCTAACACTTAACCCTAACACGAATATTAAACTTAACCCTAACCCTAAAACTAATCCTAACCCTAACCCTAAACCCAATCCTAAAACTAACCCTAACCCTAACTCTAACAGTAACCCTAATTCAAACCATAACCCTAACTCTAACATAAACCCAAATTCTAACCCTAACCCTAACTCTAACACTAACACTAACCTTAACACGATCCCTAAAACTAACCCTAACAATAAACCTAAACCCAAACCTAATCATATCAGTAATTCTAACCCTAACCATAACCCCTGAACTAACACTAAACCTAACCAGAAAATTAACCCCAAACCTAACACTAACCCTAAGCCTAACCATAGTCTTAACCCTAACACTAACACTAACCCTAAAGCTAACATTAACTCTAACTCTAAAACTAATCATAATCCTATCACTAAACCTAACACTAATTCTGACCCTAAATATAACCATAATCTTATCCGTAACCTTAATACTAACCATAACCCTAAACCTAACAAAAACATTAACCCTAACCCTAACCCTAATGCTAACTCTAACTAACCTTAACCCTAACATTAACCTAATACTAAACCTAACACTAACCCTAAACCTAAACCTTACCCTAACACTAACCCTAATCATAACCAGAACACCAACCCTAACACAACTCTAACACTAAACATAAACCTAACCTTAAACCTAAACCTAAACCTAAATATAATCCTAACCCTAACACTAACACTAACTCTAAACCTATACCTAAACTTAACAGTATAATTAACCATAACTCTAACCCTTACACAATCCTAACCCTAACCCTACACTAGCACTAACACTCACTCTAACCAGAACCCTAACACAAACTGGAAATCTAACGCTAACACTAATCCTAATCCTAACCCTTAAATTAACCCTAACATTAACCTAAACTTAACATTAACCCTAACTCTAAAACTAACACTAACGCTAACCCTAACCCTAACCCTAAAATTAAACCTAAACCTAATCCTAACACTAACCCTAACACTAAACCTAACACAAAACTTAATACTAACATTAAACTTAACCCTATCCTAATCCTTACTGTAACCCTAAATCTAAAAATTAATCTAACCCTAATCCTAACTGAAACCATAAAGCAAACCCTATAACTCAGCCTAACACTAACCCTAAACATAACTCTTACCACAAAACTAACCTTAACCCTAATCTTAACTCTATCACTAATCTTAACCAATAACCAAAGAGTAATCTTAACCCTAACACTAATCTTAAACATAACACTAATAATAACACTAAACCTAAACCTAACCCTAACCCTAAAACTACCTCTAAACTTATCCCTAACCCAAACACTTACACTATAGCTAACCATAACCTTATCTTTCACCCTAACCCTAACACTCACCATAACCCTAACCCTAACTCGAACACTAATTCAATCCCTAATATTTATCCTAATCCTAAACTTATTTCTAACAATAACCTTAAATCTAACCCTAACACGAACTGTAAACTTTACCCTTAACCAAACCCTAAACCTAAATGTAAGCCCAACACTAACACCAACTGTAACACTAACCCTAACCCTAAACCTAACCCTAACAATAAACCTAACCCCAATCCTTGCCCTATCACTGATCATAACCCTATACATAAACCAAACCTAACATTAACCTTAACCCTAACAATAACTCAAACCCTAACACTGACCCAAACTATACCCCTAACCCTAACACTAACATGAACTGTAATTTTAAAAATAATCATAATCCTAACACTAAATTTAACCCTAATTCTAACCCTAAATATAACCCTAATCTTATCCGTAAAAATAACTCTAACAGTAACCGTTAAACAATCCCTAGCCCTAACCCTAACTAATCCTAAACCTAACACTAACCCTTACACTAACCCTAAACTTAACCCTAAACCTAACCCTAACCCTGACAGTAATCATAAACCTAACCCTTACCATAACACTAACCCTAACCATAACCCTAAATCTAACACTAACCATAACCCTAAACATAACACTAATTCTAACCCTAACCCTAACACCAACTCTAAACCTAACCCTAACCCTAACACTAACTCTAACCGATTTCTAACCCTAACACTATAATTAAATCTAAACCTAAACCTAACACAAACCTGACCCTAACTTTAATCCTAACACTCACACTCACACTAACCCGAACCATACCAGAAACCCTAATTCAAACACTAACACTAACCCTAACTCTAATCCCAAACGTTACATTAACCCTAACATTAAACCTAAACTTAAACCTAACCCTAACTCTAAATCTAATCCTAACTCTAACCCTAACCCTAATTCTAACACTAACCCTCACCCTAAAAGTAATCCTATCACTAACCCTAACACTAACGCTAACATGAAATTTAACACTAACTTTAACCTTAACCCTAACCTAATCCTAACTCTAACCCTAACCCTATCCCTAACATTAACACTAATCCTAACTCAAACCCTAATCCCAACCCTAACACTAACCCTAACCATAACCATAAACATAAACCTTACCCTAACACTAAGCTTTACCCTAACCCTAACGATCCACTAACACTAAACCTCACTGTAACCATAACACTAACTCTAAACATATCCCTACCCCTAACACTATAATTAACCCTATCACTAACCCTAAAACAAACACTATCACTAAACCTAACCCTAACCCTAACACTCACCCTAACCCTATCCTTAACATGAACCCTAATTCTAAACCTAACACTAATCCTAACACTAAACCTAACCCTTACCTTAACCCTAACTCTATCCCTAAACTTAACCATAACGCTAAACCTAAAACTAACTGTAACCCTAATTCTAACCCTATCATTTACCCTAACCCTAAACCTAATGCAAAATTTAACACTAACACTAACCCTAATCCTGACATAATCCGAACCATAACCCTAACGCTAACACTAACCCTAACAATATTCCTAACTAAAATTCAAAACCTAACTCTAAAACTTACCTAACTCTAAGCCTAAACCAAACCCTAACCCATACCCTAACACTAACCTCAACCATAACTGTAACCTTAACACTAAACTTAAACCTAACCATAACCCTAACACTAACACTAATCCATACCTATTTCTAAGCCTAACATGATCCCTAACCCTAAACTTTGAACTAACCCTAACCCTAACACTAATTCTACCATTAACCCTAACCCAACCATTGTACTAGCGCTAACCCCAACACTAAGATTAACCATAACAATAAGCCTAACACTAACCCTCACCCTACCCTAACCCTAACCCTAAACATAACAGTAATACTAACCCGAACACTAACCCTAACCCTAACCCTATAACTTAACCTAACCCTAACCTTAACAATAACCCTAAAATAAACGCTAACACTAACACTAATCCTAACACTAAAACAAATCCTAACCCTAACCTTAACCCAAAACCTGACCGTAACACTAAACATAAACCTAACCCTAACCCTAAACACAACACTAAACTTAACCCTAATACTTACTCTAAACCTAAAACTTACCCTAAACCCAACACTACACCTAACCCTAACCATAATCATAACACTAACCCTATCACTAACCCTAAGCATTCCACTAAGCCTAATCCAAAACCAAACCCTAAATCTAACCCTAACACTAACCCTAAACCTAATACTAACCTTAACATTAACACTAATTCTAACCCTAACCGTAACACTAACACTAACATTAACTCTAACTCTAACCCTAACACAAACCCAAAACCAATCATAATCCTGACCCTAATCTATCCTTAACCCTTACCCTTACGTAACTCTAACCCAAACCCTAACACAAACACTAACCCTAAATCAAACCCTAAAACCAACCCTAATCCTAGTGCCATCCCTAAACTTAACCCTAACCATAACCCTAAACAAACACTAACTCTAACAGTAACCCTAAACCTAGCACTCACACTA
>NW_026002143.1:1312667-1324957 GCF_001458135.2 Marmota marmota marmota | reverse complement strand
AACACTAACCCTAAACCTATCTATTACCTTAACCCAAATACTAATGCTAAAATTAACCATAACCCTAAAACTAACCATAACTTAATCCTAACCCTAAATGTAAACCTAACACTAACTTTAACCTTAACCTGAACAAGAACCCTAAGCCTAAACCTAATCCTAACCTAACCCTCAAGCTTATCTTAACCTAATCCTAATTTTATAACTAAACCAAAACTTTACACTAAATGAAAATGTAAGCCTAACCATAACTTTAACTGTAACCATAACACAAAACTAACTCTAACTCTAACACTAAACCTAACCCTAACCCTAACAATAACCCAAACCCTAAACCTAATCTTAACACAACCCTAACCAAAACCATAACCCTAAACCTAACCTAACTCTAATGCTAATGCTTACCTAACTTTAATCATAATCCTGACCGTAACACTAACCCTAACACTAACTCAACCCATACTTTTAACACGAAACCTAAACCTAACCATAGCACTAAGCCTAACCCTCACCCTAACACTAACCCTAACACTATCAATAACCCTAACCTAACCCTAACCCTAATCTTAAGAGAAACCCTAACACTAACACTAAACCTAACACTAAATTTATACCTAAACCTAAACCTAACTCTAATCCTAAACCTAACATAATCCTAATCCTCACCCTAAACCTAACGCTCACACTAAACCTAACCATAAACCTAACACTAACCCAAAATCTAACACTAACACTCACCCTAAACCTAAGTATAACCCTAACCCAAATACTAATGCTAACACAAACAGTAAACTTAACCCTAACACTACACCTAACCCTTACCCAAAACCTAAACCTAAACCTAACACTAACCCTAACCAAACCCTAACCCTAACTCTAACCCTAACCCTAACTCTAACCATAACCCTACAATTAACCCTAACAAAAACCCTTACTCTAATTTTTCACTAACACGAATTCTAACCCTAATCCTAAACATAATCTAAATCTTAACCTTACTGAAATCCTAAACCTAATACTAACACTAACTTTAACCCTAACACTAACACTAACCCTAACACTAACCCTAACCATTACACAAACCCTAAATCTAACCATAACCCTAGACTTAACCTAACTCTAAAACTAACAGTAACTTAACACTAAAGCTAAACCTAACATTAAACCTATCACTCACCCTAACCTTTATCCTAACTGTAACACTAACCTTAATGCTAACCCTAGAAAGAACCTTAAACTTAACCCTTATCCTAACAGTAACACTAACACTAACCCAAAACTTAATCCCAACCATAACCCTATGACTAACCCTAACCCTTACCCTACAGTTAACAGTAAGTTTAACCCAAACCCAAACACGAAAACTAACAATAACCCTAACACTAACACTAGCCCTAACTCTAAATCTAACATAAACCTATTCCAAAACCTAACATTAACCCTAATGCTTGACCTAATCCAAACACTAACCCTAACCCTAACTTTAACCCTAACCCTAAACCTCACCCTAACCCGAACACTAACACTAAACCTATACAGAAATCTATCACTTATCCAAACCCTAACCCTAACCCTCAATCTAACTCTAACCCTCATCTTAAATCTAAACCTAACATGGACCCTAACCTAAAACTAACACTAACCTTAACCCTAACCCGAAACCTAAAGTAACACTAACACTAACACTATCCCTAAACCTAATCCTACATTTAACCATAACCATAACTATTACCATAATGCTAACTGTAACCCTAACACAAAACCTAACTTTAACCCAAACACTAAAAATAACCCTAACACAAACCCTACATCTAATTCTAACCCTAACCCTAACACCAACACTAACCATAAACCTAAACCTAACATTAACACTAAGCCTAACCCTAACCCTAACAATAATCCTAAGCCTCAACCTAACCATAACCATAACCCTAACATTAACCCTAACATGAACCCTAAAGCTAACCCTAAACATAACACTAACCCTAACACGAACTCTAACCTTAAACCTAACCAAAATCTTAGATTAACACAAACAATAACCCTAAACCTAACACTAACATTAACACAAATTTTAACTATAACACTAACCCTAAGCCTCACTCTAACTCTAAACTTAAAAATAACTTTATCCCTAATTCTAAACCTAACCCTAAACTAACACTAACAGTAACCCTAACCCTAAACCTAACACTAATACTAACAGTAACCCTAACCCTAACAATAAACATAAACCAAAACAAAAACCTAATACTAAACCTAACCCTAACCCTAACCATAATCCAACACTAACCCTAACCCTAACCATAACCATAAGCATAACCATATCCATAACCATAAACCTAACCCTAACACACCCTCTAACCCACACAATAACCCTAACCATTACCTAACCCTAACCCTAATATTAACACTAAACATAATACTAACAAAACCCAAATGTTAACACTAAATCTTACTCCAACGCTAACCTGATCACTAACCTAACTCTAAACCTACTCTAAACATAACACTAAGGTTAACCCTAACCGTTACCCTAACACTAACCCTAACAGTAACCTTAACACTAAAACTAACCCTAACACTAAACTTAAGCCTCACTATAACCCTAATCCTAACTGTAACCCTAAACCTAACTTTAACACTAAACCTAATGCTAAATCTAAACCCTAACCCTAACCCTAATGCTAACACTAATCCTTACCATAACCATAATCCTAAACCTAAACCTTACCTATACATAACCCTATCCATAACTCTAACCTTAACAATAACCATAACCCTAAACCTAACCCTAACACTAACCTTCACACTAACCCCAACCCCAAACCTAACACTAACACTAACTGAAACCCTAACAATATACCTAAACCTAACTAAAACCCTAACACAAACTCTAACGCTAAACCTGACCCTAACACTAACACTAACCCTAAACCTAAACCGAAATCTAATACTAACACTAACCTTAATCATTAAACACGAACCCTCACCCTATTTCTAACCTTAAACAAAACCTAACAAAATCCTAAGCCTTACTCTAACCGTAATACTAAACCTAAACCAAACCCTAAACCTAACCTTAACCCAAACCATAAAACTAATCTGACACTAAAAATAACCCTAACCCTAAGTATAATCCCCAGCCTAAACCTAAAGCTAACACTAACAATAATCCTATCCCTAACACAAACCAAAACCTTAACCCTGTCACAAACCTAACACTAACACTAACCTTCACTGTAACCCTAACATTTACACTAACACAAAACATAAACCAAACACTAACCTTAACCTAACCCTAAACCTAACCCTAATCCCAACCCAAAACACAACCCTAAAGCTAACTTTAAATCTAAAATTAACCCTAAACATCACCCTAAACCTAAATCTTAACGTAACACTAACCTTAACCCTAATGTAACACTAACCTTAACCCTAATTCTAACCATAATTTTAACCCTAATACTAAACCTTAACCTAACACAAAATCTAACCTTATGCCGAACCCTAACCCTACACTTACCCTAAACCTAACCCTAACACTAACCCTAACCATAACACAAACTCTAACCCTAACCTTACCAGAACACTAATTCTAACACTAATTCTAACCCTAAACCTAACTCTAACACTAAACCTAATGCTAACCCTAAACCTAACTGTAACCCTAACCCTAACCCTAACACTCACCCTAACACTAAACCTAAACCTCACCCTAACCCTAAATCTATAACTAATCCTAAAACTAACAGTAAACCTAAGCCTAACTATAACCCTATCCCAAATACTAACGCTAAACCTAACCCTAAACCTAATATGAACACTAATTCTAACATCAACCCTAACCCTAACCCTAAAATTAATTTAACCCTAACACTAACTTTAATACAAACACTAATTCTAAACCTAACCTTAACTCTAACTGTAACCCTAAACTGAACCCTAATCCTATTCTTAACTTAACTCTAAACCTTATCCTAACCCTTATCATAAGCCAGACTATAATTCTAAGCATAACCTCAACACAAATAGTAACCCTAAACCTAACACAAACCTTAACCCTCAAACTAACAGTAACCCTAAACCTAACTCTAACACTAAAACTAACACTAGTTGTAACAATAATCATCACCCAAACCCTAAAACTTATTCTAAACCTCATTCTAACACTAACTATAACATTAAACCTAATGCTAACCCTAACACTAACCCTAGCCCTAACCCTAACCGAAATTCTAACCTCAACCTTAACACTGAACCTAACCGTAACACAAACCCTAACCCTAACCATTATTGAAACCTAACCCTAACCAAAACCTAACACTAACCCAAAACCTTAACCTATCTCTAACACTAAACCTAAACCTATCCCTAACTCTAACCATACCCTAACCCTAACTGTAATGGTAAGAAAATAGTTAACCATAAATCTATCGATAACACTATCCCTAAAACTATACCTAACTTTAACACTAAACCTAACCCTAATCTTAACCCAAACAATAATAATAACCCTAAACCTAATCATAAACCTAACCCAAAAACAAACCTTAAACATAATCCTAACCCTAAACCTAACCCTAACTCTAACCCTAAGCCTCACCTTAAAACTAACACTAACCATAACACTAACCCTAATTCTAATTATAAAACTGTCCCTAAACCTAACTCTAAATCTAACCCAAACACTAATTCTAAACCTAAATATAACCCTAAACCTAACACTTACCACAACCCTAACCCTAACTCTAAAGTTAACCTAACTCTAACTCTAATCCTAACCCTTATTGTAACCCAATTATAACACTAATCATAACCCAAACACAAACCCTAACCCTAAACATAAAACTAACACTAACACTAACCCTAACCCTACCACTAACACTAAAACTAACACTAATTGTAAGCATAACCCTAATCCTAACCCTAAAACTTATGTTAACCCTAATTCTAATTCTAACCCTAATATTAAACCTAACCCTAATTCAAAAACTAACCCTAACCCTAACCCTAACTGAAATTCTTACCCCAACCCTAACCCTAACCCTAACTGTAACACAAACCCTAACCCTAACCCTAACTGTAACACAAACCCTAACCCTAACCCTAACTGAAACCTAACCCTAACCAAAACCTATCCTAAAACTTACCCAAATGCTTACAATATCCCTAACACTAACCCTAACATTAACCTATCTGTATTACTAACCACACACTAACCCTAACTCTAACTGTAAAAATACTTTAACCCTTAACCTAATACTAACCTAAAAATTCTCCCTATCAATAACACTAAACCTAATCCTAAACTTAACTCAAACAATATTAATAACCCTAACCCTAACCCTACTTCACCCAAACACAAACCCTAATCCTAACCATAACCCTAACACTAACTCTAACCCTAAACCCTACCCTACACTAACACTAACCCAAAGCCACACCTTAACACTAACCCTAACCCTAACACTAACCCTAACACTAACTCTAACCCTAATTCTAACACTATACATAAACCTAACTCTAACACTAACCCAAACACTAACCCTAACCCTAACCATAACCCTAAAAGTAACACTAATCCTAACCATAAACCTAACACTATCACTAAACTTAACCCAAACAAGAACCCTAACCCTAACCCTAACCTTAACCCTAACCCTAACCTTAACCCTAATACTAACCTTAAACCTAAACTTATCTCTAACACTTACCCTAAAACTAACCATAAACCTAACCCTAACCTATCTTAACCCTAACCCTAACCGTTACCTTAAACCTAACCCTAAGCCTAAAGTAACCCTAACCCTAACCCTAAATATAAACCTAACACAAACCCTAACCGAAAACATAACCCTAACCTTAACATAACACTATCCCTAAACATTTCTTAAATTTAAACCTAACCCTAATCCTAACACTAAACCTAACACTAACCCTAAACCTAACCCAAACTTTAAACCTAACACTAACCCTAACACTAAACCTAACACTAACCCTAAATTCAAACTTATCCCTATCACTAATCCTAACCCTACCCTAAACCTAACCCAAACTCTATCCTTAACACTAACCTTAAACCCAACACTAACATTAACCCTAACCCTAACTCTAACCCTAACCTACCTGTAACCATAAAACTAACCCTAACCTAACCCTACGCCTCACTTTAACCCTTTTACAAACCATAACCCAAAATCTAAATCTAACTTTAACCCTAACACAAAACCTAATCATAAAACTTAACCTAACACAAATCATAACTTTAACCCTAAGAATAACCTAACCCTAATCCTAGACCTAACTCTAAAATTAACTCTAAATATAACCCGAACTCTAACTCTAATTCTAATTCTAACCCCAAAACTAACCCTAATCATAACCCTAAATGTAATTCTAAAACTAACCCTAAACTTAAACCTAACCCTAACCGTAAAACTAATCCGAATCCTAATCCTGTCCCAAAAGTAACCCTAACTTATTCTAAACCCAAAAACCTAACCCTACCTCAAACACTAAACCTAACCCTCAACCTAAGCCTAACACTAACCCCAACCCTAACCCTAACAATTAAACTAACAACCTAACCTTAACATTAACCTTAAACCTAAACACAACCTAGCATTATACATAAACCTAACCCTAACCCTAACCTAACACTAACCCTAACCCTAACCATAACTCTAACATTAACACTAAAAAAAATCCCTAACTCAAACCATAACCCTAAACCTACCCTAACCATAAATCTAAAACTTACATACCCTAACCCTAACTGTAAAATTAACATTAATTAAAACCTAAATCTTAACACTAACCCTTACCCCAAACTTAACCGTATACTAACCGTAACCCTAACAATAACCCTAATTTAACACTTAACACTACATATACTCTAACCCAAATATTAACCTTAACCCTAAGCCTAACACTAACCCTAACCCTAACCATATTCCTAAAACTAACCCTATGCCTCACTCTCTACATACTTCTAAACATTAAACTATCCCTAATCCTAACCCTAACACAAACCCTAAGCCTAATCCTAACCCTATCACATATGATAAATCTAAAGCTAACACTAATTCTATTACTAACCCTAATGCTAAAACTAACCCTAAGACTAACCATGCCCTAACTGTAAACCTAAATCTAATCCTAATCATAACCTTAACCCTAAATCTAACCCTTACCTAAACATAACCCTAACCCTAACCCTCACAATAAAACTAACCCTATCCCTAATCCGAAACCTTACCCTAACCCTCACCCTAACCCTAGCACTAATGTATCTCTATCCCTAACCCAAATCCTAATAGTAACACAAACCCTAAACAAAACCATAACCATATATTTAACCTAACCCTAAAACTAACCCCTTACATAATCCTATCACTTACCCTAACCCGAAAGGTAACCCTACCCCACTCTCTATCCCTAAAGATAAACATAGTACTAACACTAATTTAAACACTAACACGAATCCTAAACATAACTATAACCCAAACCCAAACACTAATGCTAACCCAAACCCTAATGTTAACTCTAACTCAATACTAACCCTAACCCTATCATGAACCCTAACTCTAACCCAAACCCTAACCTTAACCTAACCCTAACCATATCCCTAAGAGTTAATCTAATCTTAAACCTAAACCTAAACCTAACCCTAATCCTAACCCTAACACTAACACTAACGTAACACTATCACTAACCCTAAACCTAAGCCTAACTCTAACACTCACCTCAAACCTAATCCTAACACTAACCCTATCCCTATCCCTAACATGAACCCTTAACCTAATCCTAACCCGAACACAAGCCTAACACTAAACCTCTCTGGAAAAATTACCCTAACCATAACCCTAACACTAACCCTAAACTAAACACAAACCTTAACCTATCCCTAACCCTAACACTAACCACAATTCTAATCCTAATCCTAAAGCTAACCCTCACCCTAACCCTTACCCTAAAGTGAATACTAGCACTGAACCAAACACTAAAACTAACCCCAACCCTTATCCTAAATGTAACACTAACCCTAACGCTTATCCTAACCCTAAACCTAACACTAAATATAAATCCATCCAAAACATTAACACTAACCATAACTCTAACCCTAATCCTAGCCATAACACTAAACCTAACCCTCATCTTAACACTAACCCTAATCCTAACCCTAACACTACCCTAACCCTAATCCTAAACCAACTAACCCTAACCCTTACCCTAAACCTAAACCTAACAAAAACCCTAACCTTAATCCTAAAACAAACCATAAATCTCACCCTAAACCTAATTTAACCCAAACTCTAACCCTAACCCTAACACTAAACTTAACCCTAAACCTAACCCTAACACTAACACTAATCTTAAACCTAACCCTTAACATAAACCTATCAATAACCCTAATCCTAACCCTAACCCTAACCTAACCTTTATTTTAACCCTAAATTAAACCCTAACCCTAACACTAACACTAACGCTAACTGTAACCGTAACCATAACACTAAATATAACCCTAACCTTAGACCTAACCCTAACACTAACCCTAACCCTAAACCTAAAACTAAACCTAACATAAACTCTAATTTTAATCCTAACATGAACCATAAATTTAATCCTAACAATAATTTTATATACACCTTAACCCTAACACTAATTCTAACGTTAATCCTAACCCTAGCCATTATATTAACCCTAACCATAACACTGAATGAACCTTAACCTAAGCCTAAACCTAAATCTAACCCTAATGCTAACCTTTATCATAACCCTAACCATAATCTTAACTGTAACCCCAACTCAAACCCTAACTCTAAAGCTAACACTAACCTAAATCCTAACCTAACACTAACCCTAACCCTAATCCTAATCCTAAAACCAAAACTGTCTCTAAACTTAACCCTAATCCTAAACCAAAACTTTACCCTAAACCTAATCATAACCCTAATACTAAACATAACCCTAATCCTAACCCTAACCCTAACTCTAACCCTAAAACTAACACTAAACCTAATATTAACTCTAACACTAACCATAACAATAAAACTAACCCTAAACCTAACCCTACCACTACCTCTAACAATAACCCTAATCCTAAGCCTAACTCTAACACTCACCGTAATTCTTACCATAAGCTAACCCTAAACCTAACCCTAATCATAACACTAAACCTTAACTTAAATAAAACCCAAACCCTAACTACAACCCTAACCCTAACACTAACACTAACCTTAACTCTTACCCTAAACTTAAAATTAAGCTAACAATAACCCTAACCTTAACATTAACGCAAACCCTAAACCTAAACCTAAACCTAACCTAAACATATTCCTAAACCTCACACTAACACTAAACCTAACCCTGACCCTATCTTGAACCCTAACTCACCTCTCTCTAACCCTAAAACTAACCCTAATCCTAACCGGAACTGGAAATTAAACTGTAACAATAAGACAAATCCTAACCCTAATGCTAACACTAACCTTAACCGTAAGCCTAACACTAACCCTAACACTAACCCTTACCCTAAACCTTACCTTAACTTTTACCCTAACCCTAAACGTAACCCTATCCCTAATCATAATCCTAACCCTAACATTAACCCCTGCAGTAACCCTAATCCTGACCCTAACCCTAACACTAACCCTAACCCTAAATCTAAAGCTAAAACTAATCCTAATATTAACCCTAAATCTAACACTAACCATACCCCTAACACTTACATGAAACATAAACCTAAATTTAACACCAACGCAAACTGTAAAACCTAACCTTAACCTTAACCCTAACCCTAACACTATTACCCTAACCCTAACAGTAACCATAACCCTAATTTGAACTATCCCTATCACTAATGCTAACCAAAAACCTAAAATTATCCCTAACTCTAACACTAAACCTAACCCTAATCCCAAACACAACCCTAACCCTAACCCTAACCCTTACATAAGCATAATATTAACCGTAAAGCTAACAATAACCCTTACCTTAACTAGAAACTTAACCCTAAATCTCATCCTAACCCTAACCCTAGAACTAACATTAACCCTAACCCTAACCCTAACTTAAAGCTAA
This sequence comes from Marmota marmota marmota, assembly GCF_001458135.2. Classification (NCBI taxonomy): domain Eukaryota; kingdom Metazoa; phylum Chordata; class Mammalia; order Rodentia; family Sciuridae; genus Marmota; species Marmota marmota. Next base: position 1,314,871 of record NW_026002143.1, on the reverse strand, counting down.
CATTATCCCTAACCTTAACCCTAACATGAACCTAAAACATAACCCTAATGTAACCCTAAACCTAATATTATTTCTAACACTAAACTTGACCTTAATATTAATCATACCCTAACACTAACCTAAACGTAACCCTAACAATAACCTAACACTAATCCCAACCCTAAGCCTAACCCAAACACGAATCCTTTCCATAACTGTAACAATAACCATAACCCTAAACTAAACATAACCTTAAAACTCACCCTGACCCTAACTCTAAACCTAAATTTAACCCTAACACTAAACCTAAACCTTACCCAAACACTAATCCTAAACTTAACCCTGATTCTAACTGTAATACTAACACTAAGCCTAACACTAACCCTAAATATAAACCTAACAAAAAGCCTAATCCTAAATCTAACACGAATTCAAACACTAAACCGAACACTAACTTTAACCTTAACCTAACACTAACCCTAAAACTAATCATAACCCTAACACTAACCAAAACAGTATGCCTAACCCTACACTAACTCTAATCATAACCCTTCCCTAACCCTAAACCTTACTTTAACCCTTATCCTAACACTAACATTAACCCTCTCCATAAACCTAACATTAACCCTAACACTAACACTAAACCTAACCCTAAAAGTTATTAACTATTATCATAACCTTTACCCTAACCCTAAATCTTACCTTAACCCTAAACCTAGCACTAACACTAACCCTAAGTAAACCTAAACCTAACGATAAACCTACCACGGACCCTAAGCCCAACCCTAACACTAACCATAACACTAACCTCTACTTAACCTCACCCTAACTTAAACCTAACCATAAACCAAACTCTAATCTTAATCTGAATCATAGCACTAACCCTAAACTTAACACTAAACTTAACCCTAACCCTAACCCTAATACTAGCACTCACCAAAAAACCAACCATAACAGTAACACTAACTCTAATCATAAACCTTACCCTAAACCTAAACCTTACCTTAACCCTAACATTAACCTTAAATCTAACCCTATCCATAACCCTAACATTAACACTAAATCTAACCCTATCCATAACCCTAATATTAACACTAAATCTAACCCTATCCATAACACTAACATTAACCCTAACACTAACCCTAAAGCTAACCTAACCCTAACCATAACACATACCCTAAACCTAACAATAACCATAACCCTAAACTTACCCTAACCCGAACATTAACCTAACACTAACCATAATAATAAACCTAACCCTAACTCTAACCATTATTCTATCCCTAAACTTAACCCAAACACTAACTCTAACCCTAAAACAAACCATAAACCTAACCCTAATCCTAAACCTTACCCTAACCCTAATCCTAACTCTAACACGAACTCTAACCCTAAACATAACCCTAAACCTAAACTTAACCCTAACACTAACACTTACCCTAAACTGAAATCTAACACTAACCATAATCCTGACCCTAAACCTAAACCTAATCTTAACCATAACTCTAACCGTAACCCTAACCCTAACCCTTACCTAACCTTAACAGTAACCCTAACCCTAACAATAACATCAACCCTAACCCTAACCTGAAACCTAAACTGAACCCTCACCATAACTCTAACACTAAGCCAAACCCTAACGCTATCCCTAACCCTAATCCTTACATTAAAACTAAACCTAACTCTAAACCTGACATTAACCCTAATCCTAACACTAACTATAACTCTAAACCTAATTAAAACACTAAACCAAACACTAATGCTAACCCTAACTGTAACACTAACACTAACCCTGACATTAACACTAAACCTAAACTAACACTAACCCTAAACCTAACCCTAACACAAACTGTAAGAGAAACCATAAACCTAACCTAAATCTAACCCTAACCCTATACTTAACACTAACCCTAAACACAAACCTAACCCCAAATCTAACACTGACTCTAAACCATATTGTAAACTTAACTTAACCCTAATTCTAACCCTAACCCTTACCCTAATAATTACCATAACCCTAACAGTAACACCAACACTAACTATAATTATAATCCTAAAATTCCCTAAACCTTATCCTAACGCATAACCTAACCCTAACACTAACAATAATTCTCACCCTAACACTAACACTGACCCTAATCTTTAACAGCAACCATAACCATAATACTAAAACTAACACTAACTATAACATAAACTGTAAACTTAACCATAACCCTAACCCTAAC
>NW_026002143.1:1304362-1309501 GCF_001458135.2 Marmota marmota marmota | reverse complement strand
TGACATCATCAGCAAAAATACCCCAACACTACCACAAGTCGCTGCACCAACAGATAGTTCACAATGCATACAGGTGAGCTCACAATGTGTCCAGGCAAGTTCTGCAAGCAGTTCAGTGATGGCTATTGTAGAAGCTGTAGATTGGTTTTATCTTTGACTTCACCAGCACTGGGATGAAGATAGGAATTCTGGCAATAATGGCTAAAGAAAAAATTATGTAACATTACAGAAGGCACTAAAAGAAAACAATTTTCTTAACAATTTACATTATCTTTAAGAGAATTATTAAATATAATGAAAAGGAAAGGTGAAAGTAAACAAACAGATCTGTTAACCTTCTTTTGTGTTCACATATTAAAACAATCTTTAACAGCTGTTTACCCAATTAAATTAAACCATTTAAATCACGTGAATTAAAAAAAAATATTTGGATCCATTTTATCATGAGCGCTCATCATATATGATATATGGACATACATACATTCAAACATATAACACAAAACACAAGTGTGCACACATAATATAATACATACAACACATAACATTATAGTAAAGGCCTTATAACTTTTTACAGGTGAAATCTCCATTGCAATGTTTAAAAACTCTATAGTCAAAAAATAGAACTGATCAGCAAAACATTAACCTAGGTCTGTATGAGCTCAAAAAACAAAATAGAACTTCATGATATGGCAAAGGGCAATAATAAAATAGATATTGAAAAAAGCATCCTGGTTCTGTTGCAGATGTAAGAATAGCCAAACTGGAGTTTTGGATATCAGTTGTTATGGATTTGAGCCAAATCATCTTCTTTTTGGTCTGTAGAAATCGCTTTAGTTAATCTTTCTGGAATCCAAATCGGCTGCTGTTCTCCCTGTGGAAACACATAAACAGACTCCCGACTCCAGACAATCACTGGGTCAGGACCTTGGTTAATCTCTCTGGAATCCAAATCGGCTGCTGTTCTCCCTGTGGAAACACACAAACAGACCCCCGACTCCAGACAATTACTGGGTCAGGACCTTTCCATTGTCCTGTTAGAATATCCTTCCAAAGTACCTTGGGCTTATGTACATTTTTTGGACACATATGCCTTTCCGCAGCACTAAGTCCTGATGAATCCAAATTTAAAAAGTTTAGAGTAAAAAGGGTTATTTTAAGTTTATCTTTGGGGAATATATACCCCTTCCCAATTCCTTCTTTTTGCTTTAATAAGTACATTTTAATAGTTTGATGAGCTCTTTCAACTATGCCTTGTCCCTGTGGATTGTATGGGATTCCTGTTATATGAGTAATGCCAAATGTTGAGCAAAATTGTTTAAAAGAGGTAGAAGTATAACCAGGGGCATTATCTGTTTTTAACTGTTTTGGAACACCCACAGTGGCAAAATTTTGTAAGCAATGAGCTATAACATCTTTAGTTTTTTCTCCGGCATGAAGGGAGCCCATCAAAAATCCAGAAGAAGTATCAACTGTAACATGCAAATATTTTAATTTTCCAAATTCTGGCAAGTGTGTGACGTCCATCTGCCAAATATGGTTAGGTATCAATCCTCTAGGATTGACTCCAAGATTAACTTGTGGTAAAAAGGTCACACAATTTTGACATTGTTTTATTATTTGTCTAGCTTGTTCCTTAGTTATTTTAAAACGCTTTTGTAAAGTATTAGCATTGACATGGAACTTTTTATGAAAATTTATAGCTTCTTCTAGTGTAGAGAAAATATGTATGTCATGTGTAGTTTTATCTGCTAAATCATTGCCCAAACTAAGGGCTCCAGGCAATCCTGTATGTGCCCTGATATGTCCTATAAAGAATGGATCTTTTCTGTCCCAGATTAGACTTTGTATAGTGGAAAGCAAAGAGAAAACAGTAGAAGAAGGGGAAATCCTACCAGCATCTTCAAGAGATACTATAGCATTAACTACATACTGACTATCAGAAAATAAATTAAATACAGAATCTTTAAACATCACAAAAGCTTGTAAAACTGCATTAAGCTCTACCTTTTGAGCTGATTGTTTGGGTACTAAAAATGTAAAAGTTTGATCAGGGGTAACTACTGCTGCTGTACCATTATTTGACCCATCAGTGAATATATTTGGAGCATTCATGATAGGTGTTTTTCTTGTCATTTTTGGAAAAATTACAGGATGCAATGACCAAAAAGACAATAAAGGATTAGATGGTAAGTGGTTATCAAATGAAACATTAGATTTGCACATGATTATTGCCCAAGTATTTAACTCATTAGCTAACTCATCAATTTGATCCATAGTATATGGAGTAATAATTTTATTGGGAGAAATTCCAAACATTCCCTTTGCTGCTTTTATTCCTTTGAGTATTAATTTTCCTACAGCCTCAGAATACCTAGTAAGAATAGTGTTAGGAGCATAAGATAAATGTATCCATAATAATGGACCTTCTTGCCAAAATACTCCTGTAGGAATATTTTTTGTTGGTAGTACAATAAATAATTAAGGCAAATTTATATTAATTCTATCCAAATGCATATTTTCCATATATGTTTCAATGATTTTTAATGCCTTTCTTGCTTCAGGTGTTAACATTCGGGGTGAATTTGGATCTGATGGAACTTCTAGGATATCAAATAAAGGTCCCAACTCTCCTGTTGGTATACCTAGATAAGGCCTTATCCAATTTGTGTCTCCTAATAACTTTTGAAAGTTGTTAAGTGATTTGAGTTGATCTACTCGTATTTGAATTTTTGGTGGATGGACCATGGTTGAGGATAATAGAACTCCTAAATAATTAACTGGAAAATTTAATTGTACTTTGTCTATTGCTATCTCTAGATTATATTTTAATAAGTTTGTAAGTGTGGCATAACATTCTAGCAATGTGTTTTTATCTTTGTGTGCTAATAATACATCATCCATACAGTGAAATATTTGTAGTTCAGGATTTTGATTTCTAAGTGCCTGGATTACTTTGTTAATATAAATTTGACACAGAGTTGGGCTGTTATCCATCCCTTGATGGAGTACTTTCCATTCATATCTCTGATCAGGACCTTCATGATTCAGTGCAGGGATAGTAAATGCAAAACGTGGACTATCCTCAGGATGAATTGGAATTGAAAAAGAAAAAAAAATAATTTTTAATATCTATAACTAAAACATACCAGGTTTTTGGCAAAGCAGACAATTGAGGAATCCCCGATTGAGCAGGTACCATAATAACCATCTCATTATTAATGGCTCTTAAATCTCTCAGTAAACTCAATTTACCAGATTTCTTTTTGATGACAAAAATGGAAGTATTATGGGGAGATACAGAAGGTTGTATATGTCCTTCTGCCAATTGTTGTTTGACCAGGTCATGGGCTGCTTGTATCTTTTCTTTAGTCAGGGGCCACTGAGGAACCCATACTGGTCTTTCTGATTTCCAAGTAATTTTTATTGTCTCAGTGACCCCTTGTGAAAATCCAATCCATTTCTGTCTGTTCCTTGATCTATTTGTATTGGTGCTGCTATACCTTGTTCTTGTTCTCCTAATATATTTCCTTTCCTAAAACCTTGTCTACCCATAATAGTGGGCATGTTTGGATTGATGTTATTTGTTAATGTTAGTCCTAATTGATCTAGGACATCTCGTCCCCATAAATTTATGGGAAGATGATCCCATACATATGGCTATATAGTTCCTTCACATCCTTCAGGATCCTTCCAATCTAATACCAATGCACTTCTATGGGGATTAGTGCCACTCCTAGGCCTCGAAGTGTTTGAGTGGCTTATAGTAATGGCCAATGTTTTGGCCATTCTTGATGAGAGATGATGCTAAGGTCTGCACCTGTATCCAGTAGCCCATTAAATTCATGTCCTTGAATATTTAGTTTTAGCATGGGCCGAAAATCTAAATTTAAAGAAAGCATAGCACAATATGGAGCCTTATGGAGCCTTATCCCCTGGAAACCTGTGGAGCCTTATGCCAGGGACTAGAAGGGACTTCTTCTTCAAAGAATAGCCTGACAGTTACAAGAAACAGCCCCCTGGGAGACATCCTGCCTGGGAGACACCCTGCAGCCATCTATCTCCCTGAGACATCCTGCGGCCACCTATCTTCTTGAAACATCCTGTGGTTATCTCACCTTGTGAAGACATTCAGCAACTGCCGATAAGAGAGCTCCCCCATTCCCAGCCCACAAATACCCCTGTGTGAACAATAAAAGTTTGCAGCTTGATCAGAACTCCTGTCTTGCTGTCATCCTTCTGTGTCTCTTGTCCCTTCATTCCTCCCCATCTAGGTTCGCTGCCCACATTGATGTGTCCTGCCGGTCAGGACAGCCTTATCCCCTGGAAACTTATTCTACAGTACACCTGGGAATTTTATCATGTAGGCTGGGTATTATTAGTAAATGTGCTATTCTATCTCCCGGTGAAATTACTGATATACCCTATGGAGAACTGGCTATAATTTTTTTTCAACTTTATAATTGGGATCAATTACCCCACGACTTATCATATGTCCTTTTAGAGTACAAGAAGTGAGTCCCAATAATAAGCCTACTATTCCTTTGGGAAGAGGTCCTTTTACCCCTGTGGGAATGATTTGAACTCCCATCTCTGGAGTTAGTACTGTTCTGGCAGAGATGCAAATGTCCAATTCTGCACTTTCTCTGGTTTGTTTAGTGAAGGATTTAATGGACAATGTGTCCTGGGCACTACCCTGACAGGGTTGCTGGTTCCGCCAGTGCTTTGTATATTTGTGGTCTTGGACCCTGGAGCATTGGGCCCCCCTGTCCGTTTTTGGCAATGGAGCCCGATGCCTTTCTCCAAGATATCATGGATAAACACCTGGTCCTTGTTCATTTTTTGATAATGGAGTACCCTTTATGGTGGTTTGAGAATGGCATTCATTAGCCCAATGCCTCCCTCTATCGCATCGTGGGCAAATACCCAGTATTCTACTCCTTTGATACCTAATTTTGTTAAACCCTCCTCCTATGGGGCAATTCCTTTTAAAATGTCCTGTTTGTTCACAATTGTAGCATGTTTTTGGCCTGGCATCTAAAACCTATTGTACTGCAGCTGCCAAGACTTGCCCTTGTTCATTAATGTCTCTACATAATTTAATATATGTGTTTAAATCTACATGTGTACATGGTCTAATGA
>NW_026002143.1:1271219-1301555 GCF_001458135.2 Marmota marmota marmota | reverse complement strand
CCTAAAACTCACACTAACACAAACCCTAAACCTAATAGTAATTTTAACTCAAACACTAAACCTAATCCTAAACCTAAACCTAATCCTAAAAATAACCGTAAATCTTACTCTATCCCTATCCATAACAATTACTCTAACCCTAACCCTAACCCTAACCTAACAATAACTCTAAGCTTCACCATAGCCCTAACCCTAACCGTAACACTAAATCTAACACTAGCCCTACACTAAACCTAAATCGAAGTTTAACACTAACACAAAAACTAATCCTAAACCTAACCATAAACTTAAATGTAACAATATCCCTAACCTTAACCCTAACACTAAAACTAACTCTAACACTACCCCTCAAACTAACCTTAAACATAAACCTAACATGAATCCTAACCATAACTGTAAACCTAATACTAACCCCAACCCAAAACCTAACCCTAATATAAACCCTAAACCTAACCCTAACACTAACACTAAACTTAACCATAACCCTAAAACTAAACTTAAACCTAACCCAAACACTAACCCGAACACTAACCCTGATGCTAACCCTATCCCTAACCTTAACCCTTAACCTAATATTACCCTAAACATAAACCTAAACATAGACCTAACACAAACCTTATAGCAAAATATGACCCTAACAATAACCTAACACTAGCCCTAACACTTACCGAAAAGTAACCCTAACCCTAACATGAACAGTAACCCTAACACTAACCCTAACCTGAATCTAACACTAACCATAACCCCAAAACTAACTTTATAACTAACCCTAACCCCATCCATAACACTAAAGTAACACTAACCTTAACCCTAACACTTTACTTAAAATACCTGTAACCAAAAAACTAACCCTAACCCACATTGCCTCACTCTAAACCTCGTTGTAACCAAAACCCTATCTGTAACACTGACCCTAACTCTAACCCTAACACTAACCCTAAACCTATGTATAACACTAACCCCAAAACTACTCCTAAACCTAATCATAACCCTAAATGTAACAAAAACCCTAACCCTAACCCTAACATTGAACCTATCTTTTAACCCTAACTCTTACAGAAAACCTAAACCTAAACTTTACCCTAACACAAACCATAATTCTTACCCTAACACTAACCTAACACCAACCATAACCACAACCATATTGATAAATCTAAAATTAACTCTAACCCTTAAACGAAACCTAACCCAAAAACTAAACTTAAACCTAACCCTAATCCTAACCCTAACCCTAAAATTAACCAAACCCTAACCCTACTGTAACACTAATTGTAGCCTTAACCCTAATCCTAAAAGTAATTCTAAAAATATCCCTAACACTAACACTATCTGTAACTTTAACCCTAACATTAGCACTAACAAATACACTAAACCTAACCCTAACCCTAAACCTCACACAAACCGTAACACAAACAACAAACCTATCATAACCGTAACCATAAAACTAACCCTAAACCTAAACCTAAGCTTCATTCTAACTTTATTCCTAACCATAACCCTAACCCTAATCTTATCACTAACCCTAAGAGAAACCCTAAAACTAACCCTTAGCCTAACACAAAACATATCCCTGAACCTAACACTAATACTAAAACTAACCTTAACCCTAAACCTAATGAGAAAACTAACCCTAAACCTAACCCAAACCCTAATCCCAACCCTAAATGTAAAACTGGCCATAACTTTACCCTAATCCTAACTCTAAAACTAACCCTAACACTAACATTAACCCTAACAATAACACTAAACCTTACATTAACCCTAGCCCTATCCCTAAACCTATCCCTAACCCTAACACTATCCCTAAACCCAACCCCAAAACTAACACTAAAAGTAAACTAAAACCTAATCCTACCCCTAACACTAACCCTAAAACTGACACTAACATGAACCCTATACCTAACACTAAATTCACCCTAACCCTAACCCTTTCACTAAAACCAAAGCTCACCATAACCCTAACCCTAAACCTAAAACTAATTGTAAACATAACCCTAAGACTAATTCTAACCCAAACACTAGGCCTAATCCTAAGACTAACCCTAAACCTATCCCTAACCTTAACACTATCCCTAACCGTGACATAAACACTAACCCTAGGCCTAAACCTAAACCTAACACTAACTCTAACCCTAATGATAACATGAACCTTAACCCTAAACCTAATACTAATCCTAATATTAACGGTTACACAAACCCTAAATCTAACATTAACTCTAATATTAACCCTTACCCAAACCCTTACCTAACACTAACCCTAAATTTAACTCTAAACCTAACACTAATCACAACCTAACCCTTACTCGAAACCTAAACCTAAAACTTACACCAAACCAAACCATTACCCTAACACTAACTCTAACACTAATCCTAACCCTAAACCTAAACAGAATCCTAACACTACCACTAAACCTAACCCTAACCCTAACTCTAATGCTAAAATTAACAATAACCCTAAACCTAAACTCACCTTATCTCTAACCCTAACCTAAACCTAAACCTAAACCTAACCCTAAATCTAAACACAAATTTAATTTTAATCCTAAACACAACCCTAACCCTAACCCTAACCTTTACCTAAGCCTAACATTAACCTTAAAACTAACAATAGCCCTGACCTTTACACAAACCCTAACCCTAACTCTCATCCTAAACCTAACCCTAAAATTACAATAACCCTAACCCTAATATAAACCTAACATTATCTGTAAACTTAACCCTAATATGAACCCTAACCATAACCTTAACGTAACCCTAATCCTAACCATTTCTCTAACACTAAACCTAACTTTAATACTAATCCACCCCTAACACTAACCATAACTGTAAAACTAACACTAACCTAAAACTAATCCTAATCCTAACCCTAATCCAAACCCTAATCTTTACCATAACCCTAACACTAACCCAAACCCTAAGACTAAAATTAACCTTAAAACTCACCCTAAACCTAACCTGAAACATAAACTTAACCCTAACACTAAACCTAAAAGTAACCCTAACACTAACACTAATTTTATCTAAAAACCTTACCCAAACACTAATCCTAAACTTGACCCTAACCCTAACTGTAAAACAAACAGTAAGGCTAACAGTATCCCTAAACTTAACCCTAACACAAAGCCTAATCCTAAACCTAAAACAAACCCTAACACTAACCCTAACACAAAACCTAACCCTAACACTATCCCTAACAATAAACATAACCCTAACCCTTACACTAAACCTAAACTACCCTAACACTAAACTGAAACCTAACCTAACACTAACACTAATCCTGACATAACCCTAATGCTAAACGTTACATAACATTAAATTAACACTAACCCTAACCCTTACCAAACCCTAACCTTAACTCTAACCTTAACCCTAACACTAACACTAACCATGATCCAACCCTATCGATAACACTAAGCTTAAACATAACCCTAAACCTAACACTAAACTTAACACTATATCTAACACTAAAACTAACCCTAAACTTAACAATAAAACTAACCATAACCATAACCCTAACACAAACATTAACCCTAACTCTAAACCTAAACCTAACCCTAACACTAACCCTTACACTAACCCTAATTGTAATCCTAATGCTAACCCGAACAGTAACCATAAACCTAACCCTAACCCTAACCCTAAAACTAACCTTAACCCTAACCCTAAAGCTAACCCAAATTCTAACCCTTACCATAACCCTAACCTTAACTAAACTCTAACCCTAAACCTAACCCTAACCCTAAATCTAATATTAATCCTAACCCTAACCCTAAACCTAAACCTAACTGTAAACCTAACACAAACTGTAACCCTAACCCTATCTAATCCTTAAGCATAACCCTATGCTAACCCCAACCCTAAAGCTAACCATACCCTAAATCTAACAAACCCTAAATCTAACATTAACTCTAATGCTAAAATGCTAAAATTAAACTTAACCCTAACTCTAACCCTACCACTAACACTAACCCGAACACTAACCATAGATCTAACCCTAACACAACCCTTAATCCTAACCTAACAAAAACAGTAACCCTAACCCTAAAACTAACCTTAACCCTAACCCTAACACTAACCGTAAACCTAAATCTAAACCTAACACAAACTCAAACCCTAACACTTACCCAAACCTTACCCCAACCCTAACATTAACCCGAACCTGAATCCTAACAATAACAATAAAACTAATCTGAATCCCAAACCTAACACAAACACAAACCCTAAACCTTACCCTAATACTAACCATAACCCTAATACGAAACCTAAATCTAACCCTAACCCTAACCTAAAAATAACTCTAACTATTACCTTAACCCTAAATGGAATACATACACTAACAATAACCATAACCCAACCCAAACAATAATCTTATCCCTTACCCTAACACTAACCCTATCCCTAACCCAACATAATCCTAACCCTAACACAAACACTATCTCTAACCCTAACCTACCACTAACTGTAACACAAATCCTAAACTAAACCCTAACACTAACACTATTCCAAAAACCTACCCTAACTCTAACCCTTGAATTCACTCTAACTCTAACCCTAACTTTAACCAGAATCCAAAAACTAACCCTAACAATAACCCTAACCCTAAACCTCACACTAACACTCACCCAAACTCTAACTCAAAACCTAACATTAACCCTAACCATAAACCTAAAACTAATACTAACCCTAACCCTAACACTAACTTTAATCCTAATCCTAACCATAAACTTAAAGCCAACTTGACCCCTAATGATAACACAAACCATAATACTAACACTAACTCTAAACCTTACCTTACCCTAACCCTAACCCTAAACCAACTATAACACTAACGCTAAATCTAACACAAACTATAACCATAACCATAACCCTAATTTTAACCCTAGGGTTAACAAACCTTAACCCAAACCATAACCATAATCTTACCCTAACCTTAACCATAACCATAACACTAAACCTAAACCTAGCGCAACCCCTAACCCGAACCACAAACCAAATTCTAACCTAACCATAATCCTAATCCTAATTTAACACTAAGTCTAACCCTAACCCTAAAATTTACTTTAACCCTAAACCTAACACAAACCCTAACACTAATAACCAAACCCTGAATCTCACCCTAACACAAACCCTTCCTCTAATGCTACCGTAACCTAACCCTAACCCTAAGCCTAACACTAACCCTAACACTAACCCTAACAAAAACTCAAATTCTAACGTTAACCCTAATACTAACTCTAATCGTTATGGTAAACCTAACCCTAACCCTAAATCTAACCCTAGACATAACCCTAAACCTAACACTAAACCTAAACCTAACACTAAAACTATCACTAATCCTAACCCTATCCCTAACCCTAACACCAGCCCTAACACTAAACCTAACACTAACTCGAACACTAACCCTCACCCTAACCATAACCATAACCATAACCATAACCCAAAACCTAAGACTAAAACAAACTCTAACCCAAACCATAACCCTAAATGTAACATAACATTATCTCTAACCCTTACCTAACCCTAACCCTAAACCTAACCCTATCACTAACACTAACACTAACCTTAACCTGAATCCTAACACAAACCCTAACCCTAACCCTAACACTATCACTACCTAAACCTAAACCTAACACTAACGCTAACCCTAAATCTAAACTTTATCCTATTCATAAACCTAACTCTAACCCTAAACCTAACACTAACACTTACACTAAACCTAATCCTAACACAAACCCTAACCGTAACCGTAACCCTAACAGTAAACTTAATTCTAACCCTAACCCTAAATCCAAACTTTTTCCTATCTTTAAACCTAACCCTAACCCTACAACTAACACAACTCTAACTCTAACCCGAAAACAAACCCCAAACCTAATCCTAACCATAACTCTAACCCAAACCCTATCACTGACCTGAACCCCAACCCTAACACTAACCCTCACCATAACCCAAACCCTACACCTAACAATAATCCTAACCCTAACCTAACCCTAATTCTTTTTTTTGTGGTTTTTAAACAACTTTTTAAAATATTTTTATTGGTTATTCAAAACATTACAAAGCTCTTGACATATCATATTTCATACATTTGATTCAACTGGGTTATGAACTCCCATTTTTACCCCATATACAGATTGCAGAATCACATTGGTTACACATCCACGTTTTTACATATTGCCATATTCTGCTCTCTTTCCTATCCTCTACTATCCCCCCTACCCTTCCCTCCCATCTTCTCTCTCTACCCCATCTACTGTAATTCATTTATCTCCCTTGATTTTTTTCCTTTCCCCTCACATCCCCTTATATGTAATTTTGTATAACAATGAGGGTCTCCTTCCATTTCCATGCAATTTCCCTTCTCTCTCCCTTTCCATCCCAACTCTTATCACTGTTTAATGTTAATCTTTTTCTCATGTTCTTTTTCCCTGCTCTAACCTAACCATAATTCTAATCCTAACCTATCCCTAAACCTAAAACTAACCCAATCCTAAACTTAAATTTAAACTTAACTCTAACTCTATCCCTAAACCAAACACTAAACCTAACCCTAAATCTAACCCCAACAGAAATCCTTACCCTAACCTAACCCTAACCCTAAAACTAACCCTAAAACTAACCCTAATGCTAAACCTAACCCTAATTTAAAACTAAACCTAACACAACCCCTAAACCTAACACTAAACATAAACTTACCTTAACCAAAACCATAACCTTTATTCTAGCCCAAATTCTAATTGTAACCATAAACCTAAGACTTACCCTGAGTTTACACTTAACATAAACCCTTATTATAACCCTAACTCTAACCCTATCCCTAACTAACCCTAAGCCTAAACCTAACCCTAAAACTAACTCTAAAAATAAGCCTAACACTAAACCTAACACTTACCCTAACCCTAACCCTAAGTCAACAATAACACTAATCCTAACCCTAATCCTCATACTAACCCTAACCCTAACCCTATCTTAATTTCATCCCTATTCCTAATCCAAACCCTAACACTAACCAAAATCATAACCCTAACCATAAAACTAACCATAAACTTAACACAAAACCTAACCCTAATCCGAACCCTAACACTAACCCTAACCCTAATCCTAAGCCTAACAATAACTCTAACCCAAACAATAAACCTAACTTTTACTGAAACCTAACACTAATGCTTACCTAACCAAACCCAAATCCTAACAGTAACACTAACCCTAACACTATAGCTAACCATAAACCTATCACGAACCCTAAGTATCTATGCCACTAAGCCTAACCCTCACCCAAACCGTAACCCCAAACCTAACACTAACCCTAAAACTAACCCTATCCCTAACCCTAACGAAACCCTAACCCTAAGACTAACCCTACCCCTAACCCTAAACATAACTTTAACACTAAACCTAACCCTAATCCTAATCCTAACCCTAACATTGACCCTAACCCTAACCCTAAGCCTAACCCTCACCATTACCCTATCCCTAAACCTAACACTAAAACTAAACCTAAACCTTTTTATAAACCTAAACCAAACACAAACCCCAACCCTAACCATAACCCGAAAGATATCCTAACCCTAACACTAAGCCTAAACCTAAAACTACACCTAAACCTAACCCACCATCTAACCCTATCCATTAACATAATTCTAAATATAACCTTAACCCTAAGCCTAACACTAAACCTAAACATAACTGTAAATCTAACCCTAGACATAATCCTAAACCTAACCCTCTCCCTAGCACTAAACCTAGCTCAAAACCTAACCTGTATCCTAAACCTAACACAAAACCTAACCTTAGCCCTAGCCCTAACACTAACTGTAAACCTAATCCTATCCAAAACCCTAGCCCTAACCCTAGATCTAATCTATTCATTAACCTATCAATAACCCTAACCCGAATGCTAACCCTAGGCCTAACCCTAATCCTATCACTAACCCTAACCCTACCAATTACCCTAATCTTAACCTGAATCCTAAACCTAAACCTGTCCATAAACCTAACCCTAATTCTAACCCTAACCCTAATTTCAGCCCTAAACCTAATACTTAACCTAACAAAAACCCAAAACCTGACCCTAAACCTAAAAATACACCTTACTCTTAAAATGGGCCTTACCCTAAACCTAACATTAGACCTAGTCATGAATCTAACCATATAACTATCCCTAGCTGTAAACCTAAACCTGACATTATCCCAATACCTATAACTTGCCCTAACCCTAAAACAAACACTAGCCCTCATCCTAATCCCGAATCTAGCCTTAATTCTAACTCAAACGTAACCCTAGATCTAAACCTAATTCTAATCATCGCCCTAGACCTAAACCTAGCTATAACCCCATCTCTTCCCCTTAACCTAACTCTAAAACTAAATCTAAACATAGCCCTAACTGTAGGTCTAACCCTAACACAAATCCCAGACATATTCCTAGCCCAAATTTAGCCCTAAACTTAACCCTAATCCTAGACTTAAGTCTAATTCTAACTATCGCCCTAGCTCTATTCCTACTTCTAACCCTATCCCTTACCATAACCCAAACACTAGACCTAACCTTAGCTCTAACCCTAGCCATAGCCATAACCCTAGAATTAACCATAACTCTAAATGTACCCCTCAGCCTAAAATCACCCTATCACTAGCAATAACACTAACATTAATTGTAAAACTATGCTTAACTTTATCCTTAGCCCTAAAACATAACGAGCCATAGCACTAACCCTAACCCTTAACCTAAACCAAATCCTAACCTTACATCTAGCCCTAAGCCTACCCCTAATTCGAGTCCTATTCCCAAAACTAACCCTGACCCTGACTCTAAACCTAACACTAACCCTAGCTCAAAACATCACCCTGAACATAAACCTAACCATAAAACTAGACTTAGCCCTAACTGTAACCCTAAAATTAGCCCTTATCATAACCCTAGATCCTACATTAGCTGTATCCCTAACACTAGCCCTAATGTTACTCAAAATCTAGCACTAATGTGAGCCCCAACCCTAGCTTTAACCCTAACTCTAAACCTAAAACAAGGCCTAACCCTTACCCTAAACCTTACCTTAAATTTATCCGTTGCACTAACCCTAAACCTAACACTAACCCTAACACTAACACTAACCATATCGCTAGGCCTAAACCTAGCTCTAACCCTATCCATTACCCTAATGCTAAACTTTATCCTAACCCTAATGCTAACCCTCAACTTATCCCTAAAACATTCGCTAACCCTAACCTATCCATTATCCTAAATATAACCCTAACCCTAAACCTATCCAAACACTAAACATAGATATAACATTAACCCTAAAACTGGCCCTAATTGTAAACCTAGTTCTTACATTAGCCGTAGACCTAAAGCTAATACAAAACCTAGCCTAGCCCTAATCAAAGCTCTAACCCTAGCTTTAACCCTAACCCTAAATCTAAACCTAGCCCTAACCATAAGCCTAACACTAGCCCTAAAACTAGCGCTAACCCTGTCCCTTTCCCTAATCCAAACTCTAACTCTAAAGCAACCCTAGTCCTAAAACTAATTCTTAGCCTAACCCAAAACATAACTCTATTACTAGTCCTAACCCTAATCCTGAATCTAGCTCTATCATTATCCCAAACACTAACCCTAACCCTGAACCTTATTCTGACCCTAACACTAACCATAGGTCTAAACCTGAACCCTAATCCTAAACTGACCCCTAACATTGGCACTACCTGTAACCCAATAACTAAACCTTACCCTAACACTAGACCTAGACCAATACTTAATCCTTTATGTAGTTATAACTCTAGGCCTAGCACTCAAAAAAACTTAGTTTAGCCCTAATAATAACCCTTAACCTAACCCAAACACTAACCCTACCCCTAGACAAAACCCTAGGCCTAATGCTGGCCCTAACAATAAACCTAACCCTAAACCAAACACTGACCCTTACCCTAACACAAACCATATCTCTAAAACTTATCCTAACAAAAAACATAACCCTAACACTAGACCTAGCTATATCACTATCCCTGAAACTAGCCATCATGATAGGCCAAAACCTACCTCTAACTCTATAAATTGCCCTAACCCTAACACTAACCCTAATGCTAACCCTAGCCCTAACCATCACACTGACTTAAACACTAATCCTCATCGTAGTCCAAACATTAGCTCAATCTCTAAATCTAAATCTTAACCAAATCCAAACACTAACCCATGGCCTAAACCTAAACCATACCTTAATCCAAGCCCTAATCCTAACCTTAACCCTATCCATAGTCCTAGCTCTAAGCCTACATATTACCCTAACACTAACCCTAAACTTAATGATAAACTTAGCCCAAACCCTAGCTCTAAACCTACCCATTAACCTAACCCTAACCATAACCCTGATGATAACCCTAGCCCTTATCCTAAATCCACCCTAAAACTTACCCTAGACATAACCATAAACCTAACACTTGCCATAGAGCTAACCCTTGCTTAAACCCTAACCATACCCTAAACTTAACCCTAAGCTCATCCCTAATCCTAAACTTAAGACAAAACCTAACCCTAACACTAAACCTAACATGACTTCAAACCCTATCCAATACCCTAAAACTAATGATAACCCTAGCCCTAATCTTAACACTAACCTTGACCCTAATCATAACTATAACCTAGTCCTAACCCTAAACCTAACCCTTGATCTAGCGCTAATTCTAGATAAAACTCTAAAACATATCCTAAACCTAAACCTAACCCTAACCCTAGGCCTAACCCCAACTCTAGCCCTAATACAAACCATAACCCTAGCCCTAACCCTATCCATTATCCTAAGCAGAACAATAAACCTAAGGCTAACACTAGGCCTAACACTAAACCTTTTGCTAAATCTAACCCTATCAATTACCCTACACCTAACATGAACACTAAACCTAAACCTATCATTACCCCAACCAAAACCTAATGCTAATTCAAGCTCTAGACCTAAAATCTAACCTAAAACAAACCTGAAACCTAATTCTAACCCTAATAATACCCCTAGATATAAACGTGACCCTTTCCCTAAACCGAACCCTTACACTAGACCTAGCCATAAATCGAACCCTCCATCTATCCCTAATGTAAACCTACACCTGACACTAGCCCTTGCCCTAATTCTTGCCATAACCCTAAAACAAACCAGAGCCCTCATCCTAGCCCCAAACCAAGCCTTATTAGTAAACCAAAACATAACCCTAGCCCTATCCAATTTCTAACCTTCAACCTAGCCCTAAAAGTAGCTCTAACCCCATCCCTTCCACTAAACCTAACCATATTCCTAAACCTAAAACTAAGTCTAAAACTAGGCCTAACCCTAATACGAATTCTAGACCTAAATATAGCCCTAATTAAGCCCTAAACCTAACCTAACTCTAGCTCTAAGACTAACTCTAACTCTCAACTTAGTCCTATTACTATTTCTAACCTACCCTTACCATAATTCTATCACTTGCCTTTACATTAGCCCTAACCCTAGCTCTAACCCTATTCTATAAATAACCATAACTCTAAAACTAACCCAAACAATAAGCTAAACCGATCACTAACTCAAGCTCTAACACTAATGCTAATCCTAAAACTAGCCCTACACTAGCCCTACAAAACAACAGAGACATAGCCCTAACAGTAACTTTTAACATAAACCAAACCTTAAGCCTACAGCTAGCCCTAAACCTAGTTCTAATTCGAGTCCTATCTCTTACCCTAAAACAAACCCTGACCCAGACTCTGACCATAACACTAACCCTAGCTCTAAACATCTCTCAAAACCTCAACCATAACCTAACCCTAGACCTAGCCCTAACCCTAACCCTAAAACTAGTTATAATTTTAACCCTAGTTCTTACATTGGCTGTAGCCCTAAACCTAGCCCTAACCTAACCCAAAACCCATTCCTAATCAGAGCCCTAACATTACATTTAATCCTAAACATAACCCTAATTCTAACCCTAACCCTTACCCTAAACCTAACCCTAACCCTAACTCTTGATATGACCCAAAACCTAACCTTAACACTAGCCTTAATCCTAACAATAAACCTAGCTCTAAACTGAACTGTAACTCTCTCCATTACCCTAATCCTAATCCTAACCCTAATGCTAACCCTAGGATGACCCTAAACATACTCCTCACCCTAAAACTATACATTGCACTAAACCTAACCATATCCATAAACCTAATCCTAACCCTAATAATCTTAACCCTAAAACTATTTCTAACCATAACCCTAGACCTGACAGCAGCCCTAGCCCTAATGAAGCTCTAACCCTAAAAAAAATCTAGCCCTAATCCTACCCCTAATCTTAGCCTTAATCTTATACCTAACCCTTACCATAGATCTAACCCTAAAATTAACACTTGCCCTAGTTATGCAGCTAGCTATAACATCATACTTAACCATAACCATAACCATAACCCTAGCCATAAACCTAACCTCAGCCATAATACTAACCATAGCTCTAATCTTAACCTTAATTAAGCCCTAATTCTAATCCTAAATCTAACCCTAACACTAAGACTAACTCTCACCCTATCCCTATCCCTAGATCTAACCCCAAACCTAGCCATAACCTTTGCTGAAGCCCTAAATCTAGATATAAACCTAACTCTAATTCTAACCCTAACCCTAAGCCTAAACCACACCTTAACACTAGCTCTAACCCTAGCACTAATTTGAAACTAGCCCTAACCCTAGACCTAGCCCTCAAGCAAAACAGAGCCTTAGCACTGACCCTAACCCTTAACCTAAACCAGACCTTAATCCTAGACCTAGCCCTAATCCTAGCCCTAATTCGAGTCCTAACTCTAACCCTAGGACTAATACTAACCCTGACTCTGACCTTAACACTAACCCTAGCTCTACACATCACCCTATCCCTAAATCTAATCCTAACACAAGACCTCTACCTAAACCTAACCCTAAATCTAGCCCTAATCATAATGCCAGTTCTTAAATTAGACATAGCCCTAAATCTAAAACAAAACCTAGCCCTAATACAAGGCCTAACCCTAGATTTAACCCTAACCCTAACTCTGGGCCCTAACCTTAACCCTATCCCTACTCCTAATTCTTGCTCTAACTCTATTTCTTACACTTAGTCAAACCCTCACCCTATTGCTACCCTTGTTCTAACCCTAGTTCTATGCCTACCCCCAAACCTAACTCTATTACTAGTCCTAAACATATCCCTCATTCTAGCTCTAAACTTAACCCAAACCCTAAACCTAACACTGACCATTTTTCTGACCCTAACTCTAAACCTAGGTTTAAACCTGACCCTAACATTTATCTGAAACATAACACTAGCCCTACAAGTAATCCTAACACTAAACCTAACACTAACACTAGTCTTAGACCTAAACCTAATCCTAAATATATCTATAACCCTAGCTGTAGCCCTAACAATAACCCTTAACATAAACCAAACACAAACTCTAAACCTAGACCTACCCTATTCCTCATTCTGGACCTAACCCTGAACCGAATCCTAACCTGAACCCTGACACTTATCCTAACAAAAAATCTAGTTCTAAACCTTATCTTAACCCCAAAACTAACCCTAACACTAGACGAACTCTAAATCTAGCCATAACCATAAGTCTATCTCTTACATTACCTATATACCTACCACTAGCCCTAAACCTCACACAAAACCTATCCATAATTACAGCCCTAAACCGAACCCTAAGCATAATCCTAACCCTAAGCCTAGCCCTAAGCCTAACCCTAACCCTGGTTCTAGCCCTAACCTTAGCTCAAACCCTAAATCTTACCCTAATCATAACCCTAGCCCAAACCCTAAACCTCACCCTAACTCTAGCCGTAATCCTATCTGTAACCATAGCCAAAATCCTAGCACTAACCCTATCCACTCCACTAACCATAAAACTAAAACTAATGTGAACTCTAGCCCTAAACCTAACCCTAACTCTACCCTAGCCAAGACTGTAACCATAACCCTCACCCTAGCCCTAAACCTAGCTCAATCCCTAAACCTTACACTTAACCTAACCCTAACACTAACCCAAGGCCTAACCGTAACCCTAACCTCAGCCCTAATTCTAACCTTAACCCTAGCCCTAAACCTAGTTCGAACTCTATCTAATACACTAAGCCTAAAGTTAACCCTAATGATAACACTAGACCTAAAGCTAAACCTGCCCTAACCCTAAATCAAAGCTAGCTCAAACCCTAACCATAATCCTAAACGTAAACATAACGCTAACCTAAACCTAACACTATCTATAACCTGATATCTAAACCTATTACCCTAACCCTAATGATAGCCCTAGCCCTAAACGTAACACTAACCATTACCATAAACCTAGAGAAAACCCTAACTTAACCTTAGGCATAGCAAAAGTCCTAGCTCAAACCCTAAACTCTACCCTAAACCTAATCCAAAGTGTAATTCTCGCTCTAAACCTCACCCTAACCATAACTCTAGCCCAAATCCTAAACATTATCCTAGCCCTAACCCTAGGTCTAACCCTATATATTACCCTAACTATATCCATAACACTAATGCTAACCCTAGGCCTAACCCTAAACCTATCACAAACCCTAACCATATCCATTACCTTAAACCTAACCTGAACCCTACGTCTAACACTATCCATTACCCTAACCCTAATTCTAACCTTAATGCTAATTTGAGCCTTAACCCTAAACCATTACCTAACCCAAACCCGAAGCCTGACTCTGACTCTAATAATACCCCAGCTCTTAATCTGAACCTTTCCCTAAACTTAACACTTTAATTTGACCTAGCCACAAACCTACCCCTAAAAATATCACTAACTATAAACCTAGACCTGACATTAGTCCTAGCCCTAATTCTTGTCCTTAACCTAACACAAAATCTAGCCCCAATCCTAGCCTTAAATCTAGCCTTAATCCTAAACCTAACCATAACCCTAGTCCTAACCCTAAAGCTAATCATAAAACTAGCCCTAATCCTAGCCATAGCACTAAAACAAAACCAAGCAACAGTCCTAACACTCACCTTAACTTAAACCAGTCCCTAGCACTACACCTAGACCTAACGCTAGCTCTAATTTGAGTCCTAATCATAACCTTAAATATAACCCTGAACCAGAATTATATCCCAACACTCATCCTAGCTCTAAACACCACCCTAAATTTAAACTGAATTCTAACAGTAAACCTAGCCCTACTTAAAGTCCTAACACTAACCCTAAAACTAACATTTAACCTGACTGATATCTTAACACTAAACCTAGCTATAAATATCACCCTAATCTTAAATCTAACACAAACACTTGACCTACCCCTACACTTAAACATAATTTTAACACTAGTTCTTATAATAGCCGTTGTCCTAACCCTAGCCTTAAACCTCACACAAAAACTAGCCCTAATCTGAGCCCTAAACCTAGCTTTAACCCTAACTTAAACCTAACCCTAGCCCTAACCCTCTGTCTTAACCTGAGCAAAACCTTAAACCTAATGGTAACCCTAGACCTATCCCTAATCCTTAGGCTAACCAAACCTTAAACCTATTAATAGTCTTAATGCTAGATCTCATTCTAGCTGTAATGCTATCCCAAACCCTAACCCCAACCCTGATTCTTATTCTGACCCTAACATAAACCCTAGGTCTAAACCTCACCCTAACCCTAAACCAAACCCTAACACTAGACCTACTTACAACCTTATACCTAAACCTAACCCTACCACTACCTCTATACCTTACCCTAATCCTAAATCTAGCCTCAACTCTAGCTCTAGACTTAAACAAAATCCTAGTACTATCACAAAAAAAAAACAAAAAAAACAAAAAACAAAAAACAAAAAAACCTTTACCTTACCCAAACACTAACTGTACCTCTAGACCTAAACCTAGTCCTAATTCTGGCTTTAAACCTAACTTTAACTCTAACCCAAACACTGATCCTGGCTTTAATACTAAACTTAACTCTAAACCTGAAAATAACCAAAATCTAAAACTAATTCTAGACTAAGTCCTTACCCTAACTCTAAAACTAGCCCTAATCATAACCCTAGATCTTACATTACCCATAGCCCTAACCTTATGCCTAAACACAACTCTAAACATAGAGCTAATTTTAGGCCTAAACCTAGCCCTATGCATAACCCTAACCCTAGCACTAGCCCTATACCTAACCCTAGCCCTCACCTTAGTCCTAAGAAAGCTCTAAGCCAAACCCTTACCCTAAACATAAACCTAGACCTATCCCTAAATCTCACCCTAACGTAGCCTAAATCCTAAACTTAACCTAGCCCTAAACCTAGCTCTAAACCTACCTAAAACCCTAACCCAAACCTAAACTTATTGATAATCCTAGCCCGAACTCTAACGTTAACTCTAATCCTAACCAGAAAACTAACCATAGATAAACTCTAAAATTAAACTCAGCATAGCCCTATCTATAGATCAAACCTTAAACCAAACCATAAACATAAACATAACCATAGCTGTAATCCTAACCCTACCACTAATTCTAACTCTATACCAAATCTAAACCTAACCTAACCCTATCCGTTAACTTAACCCTAACCCTAACGTTAATTATAACCCAAGCCCTAACTATAACTCTAACCCTAAATCTATCTAATCCTATCCCTAGACCTAACTCTTAACCTAGCCCTAACCCTAGCTCAAAACCTAAACTTTATGCTAAACATAACCCTAAGCCTAACCCTAACCCTAGTTCTAACACTAAATTTAACCCTAACCCAAGGCATATTACTAACCATAACTCTAGTTCTAACCTAAGCTCTAACCCTATCAATTACCCTAACCATAAACCTTACCCTAATGCTAACCTTATGCATAACCCTAGCCCTATCACTAACGCTAACTGTATCAATTACCCTAAACCAAACCTAAACCTTAAAACAAACCCTAACTATACCCCTAAACCTAACCCTAATGCTAATTTGAGCCATAAACCTAAGTCCTTACCCAAGCCAAATCCTAACTTTAATAATTCCCCGAGCTCTAAACCTGACCCTTACCCTAAACCTAGACCTAAAGCTAGACTTAACCATAACCTTAACCCCAACCCTAGCCCTAACCCTAACTCTAACCCTCACCTTACATCTAAACCTAGCTATAATGTGCCATTCTTTATCCTAAACTTTAACCTAACCCTATCCCTATTGCTAGGCCTAAGCTGAACAATAATCCTAGCCCTTATCCTAACCCTAATTTTAGCCTATCCCAAACCCTAACTTTAATTTTAGCCCTATCCCTTGTTCTAAACCTATCCCTTATCTTAATTCAAACCCTGGCCCTAATCCTTGCCCTATCCTTAATCCTAGCCTAATCCTAGATCTAACCTAACTAAAAATGTAACCCTAACTCTAAGTCTAAGCCTAACACTAACACTAGCCATAACCCTAATACTACTTGTAAACTAGCCCTAATTCTAACGCTAGGACTAAAACAAAACTGAGCAATATACCTAACCCTAAACCTTAACTTAAACCAAATCCTAAACTACTACAAAAACTAATCCTAGCCCTAATCGAGTATTTACTCTAACCTTTAATCTAACCCTCATCCTGACTCATATGCTAACACTCACCCTAGCTCTGAACATGATGCTAACTTTAAACCGAACCCTAACAGTAATCCTAGCCATAATTCGAGTCCTAACTCAAACCCTAAAACTAACCCTGACCCTGACTCCTATCCTAAAAATAACTCTAGCTCTAAATATCAACCTAACATTAAATATAACACTAACACTAGAACTACCCCTAAACCTAACCCTAAAGCTAACCCTAAAAATAACGCTGGTTCTTACATTACCTGTTGCCCTAACAGTAGCCCTAACACTAACACAAAAACTAGCTGTAATCCGAGCCCTACATACAGCTTTAACCCTAACCCTAGCCCTAACTCAACTCTTAACACTAGCTCTAACCTTATCCCTAACTCTAAGCAAAACCCTAAGCCTAATGGTAACCATAGACTTATCCCTCATCCTCAGCCTAATCAAAACAATTACAATATTAATAGTCTTAACCCTAGCCCTCATTCTAGCTCTACACTATCTCAAACATTAACCTTACCCTGACCTTTATTCTGACCATAACACTAACCTAGGTCTAAACCTGACCCTAACACTAGACCAAACCATAACACTAGCCCTACCACTAAACTTATACCTAAGCCAGACCCTATCACTAGCCCTAGACCTAAACCTAATCCTAAATTTTGACTTAACTCTAGCTCGAGACCTAAACAAAAATCTAGCCTTAGCCCTAACAATAACCCTTAACTTAAACCAAAGACTAATCCTCCCCAAAGATATAAACCTAGTCCCAATTCTGGCTTTAAACTTAACTCTAACTCTAGCCTGAACAATGACCCTGCCTTTAACACTAAACCTATTTCTAAACCTGACCCTAACCAAAAACCTAAACCTAACACTAGACTTAGCCATAATCCTAACCCTACAACTAGCCCTAATCATAATCCTGGCTCTTACATTACCCATAGTCGTAACTCTATGCCTTTACCTAACACAAAACCTAGAGTGAATTCTAGGCCTAAATCTTGATCTAAGCATTACACCCACACTAACCCTAGCCCTAAACCTAACCCTAAACCTAATGCTAGCCTTAGTCTTAAACCTTACTCAAAGACTAACCCTTACCATAAATATAAATTTACACCTATACCTTACTCTAAACCCTAACCCTAGACCTAACCCTGAACTTAACCCTATCCCTAAACCTAGCTCTAACCCTACACCTTACCTAACCCTACACCTAACTGTATTGATAACCCTAGCCTTAACCCTAACCGTAACCCTAACCCTAACCAGAAAATTAACAATAGACCTAACCCTAAAACTAACACTCGCAATAGCCCTAAACCCTAGCTCAAAACTTAACACGTACCATAAACCTAAACATAACCATAGCCTTAATATTAACCCTAAAACTAAATCTAACCCTAAACCTAAACCTACAACTAACCATATGTATTACCCTAACCCTAATGATAACCCTAGCCCTATCCTAAACCCTAACCCTAAACCTACCATAATCCTGTCCCTATACCAAAGGTTGAACCTAATCCTCAACCTAGCCCTATAACTAAGACTAGCTCAATCCCTAGCCCTTACCCTAAACATAAACCTAACCCAAAACTTAACCTCAATCCTAGCTCTAATCCTAACCATAACCATAGCCCAAACCCTAGTTCTAACTCTATTCATTACCCCAACCATAAGCCTAAACCTAATGGTAAACCTAGCCATAACCCTAATCCTAACCCTAACTCTATCCCTAGCCCTGATCCTAACCTGAAGCCTCAACCTAGCCCTAGGATTAGAGCTAGCCCTAATCCTAGTTCTAATCCTAACATTAGCCCTAGTTATAACCCTATGCTTTACCATCACCATATACCTAGCCCTAAACTTAGCCCTAATTCTAGCCCTATCCTTACCATAAGATCAAAGCCTACATATAAACCTATCTCTAAATCTAACCCTAAACCTAAGCCTAAACCTCACATTAACACTAGCCCTAATCCTAAAACTAGCCCTAACCCTACACCTAGCCCTAATACTATCTCTAATACTAGTCCTAACCCTAACCTGAAAACTAATCTGGACTCTGACTCTGATCCTAACATTAAACATAGCTCTAAACATCATCTTAACCATAAATTTAACCCTAACACTAGACATAGCCCTATCCCTGACTCTATCACTAGCTCTATTCAAAATGTTAATTTGTACATTAGCTGTAACCTTAACCCTACCCCTATTCTAACCCAAAACCTAGCCTCAATCTGAGTCCTAAAAATAGTTTTTCTAATTTTTTTTTAGTTTTCTGTGAACACAACATCTTTATTTTATTGGTATGTGGTGCTGAAGATCAAACCTAGCACCCTGCACATGCCAGGCGAGCACGCTACATCTTGAGCCACATTTTCAGCCTCTAAACCTAGCTTTAACCCTAAACATAAATCGAACCCTAACCCAAAAAAAGCCCTAATCTTATACATAACCCTACCCCTAATCTTAGGTCTAACCTTATCTATTACCCTAATGATAAACATTATGCTAACCATAAGCCTAACCCTAACCATATCCATTACATTGAACACACCTAAAACCTAACCCTAACCCTTTCATTACCTTAAGCTGAAATCCTAATGATAATTCAAGCCCTAAACCTAAAACCTAACCTAACACAAACCCTCACCTTGATTCTGACCGTAATAATAACCCTAGCTCTAAAACTGACCTTTAGTATCAACCTAACCCCTACACTGGACCAAGCCATAAACCTAACACTAAATCTATCCCTAACTGTAACTGTATACCGGACATTAGTTCTAGCCCTATTACTAGCCCTAACCCTAACACAAACATTAGCCCTCATCCTAGCCCTAAACCTAGATTTAATCATAACACTAAACCTAACCCTAGCCCTAACCCTAATTCTAACCATGGCCCTAGCCCTCAAACTAGCTATAACCCAATACCTTACCCTAAACGTAATCCTAAGTCTATCCCTAACCCAAGGCCTAAATCTAACACTGACACTAGCCCTAATTTAGCCCTATCCCTAACCCTAACCCTAACCCTAGCCCTAAGACTAACTCTAACTCTCATACTAGCCCTATCACTAGTTCTAACCCTATCCCTTACAATAATCCTAAATCTAACCCAAACCTTAGTCCTAACCCTTGCCATATCTTAGCCCAAGCCCTAACCATAAATCAAAACCTAACTCTAGATCTAACCATAACATTAAGCCTAAGCCTAACTATTATAAACACATTTTTATTTAGACTCTGGGTCTATAGATGTTGGCTTCAATTATTATTTAGAATATAGTCATTAGTTTCATGAAAGGCATACCATTTCTCATGATTTATATAGAACTGAGGGACAGGGGTAGGATGCTATATTAAGGCGGAAAGGAATGAGGGTATGAGATTAATGTAACTTAGCAACTTTGGAGAAGAACTCTACTGAATATACAGGAGGAATTTATGAAGGAAGGTATAAATTCAAACTCCTTATCTGTATTCATAAAATTACCCTATATATACATAGTAAA
The DNA here is from genome assembly GCF_001458135.2 of Marmota marmota marmota. NCBI lineage: Eukaryota > Metazoa > Chordata > Mammalia > Rodentia > Sciuridae > Marmota > Marmota marmota. The sequence goes on along the minus strand of NW_026002143.1, from coordinate 1,280,475 downwards.
AGTTAGGAGGCTGAAAGTGGGATAGAGGGAGAAAGAAAAAAGAAGAAAAAATAAAAAGAAAAGAAAGAAAGAGAGGGTGAAAGACAAATAAGAGCAAATAAAGATGTGTGAGGTGGGGCCTATGCAATTCTTCTATATTATACACTTCTAGTGATTCAGTTTTTAAAGTCGAATTTCATGAAAAGTTCTTAGTTTCACAAATGTTGATGTTGTGAGGACCAGAGGAGAATGAATTATAAGAGCAAGAAAAGAAGTAAGAAAGAAAAAATGTCTCTCAGAACTCTGTTTTCTTTTCTTGCATTAGATAGAGTTGTCTATTCCTAGCTTGAGTCTCTGTGCTCAGGGTGGTGGAAGTAGCCAGGGTGAGAGGGCTTTAGCTTCTACCTAGAGCCTCCCTCATCTTAGTCTCTAAAATGAATACCAGATGCCTGTAGAGTTGCTGTTTGGTATTGATAGATGCACCCCCCCAAAATTTGTGAGAAAAATCTTGAGTTATCACAGCTGGAGGTAGGGGAGTTGGAAACTGGGTACCTAATAAGCTGCAGAACCAAGCTGGTAGCCACACCCACTGATAGATGGCGAGTAAGGTTTTGTAAGATATATTCCATATATTACCCATGTATGGTGTTTGGTGTGGTTGGTGGTTCTGGAGTGACCTTGGGCTGTGTCCAGAGCTCTGTCTGGTGACAAGGAAGTAAAGCCTCTTTATTCTCTGCTTCCTTCCATCTGTGCAGAGAGTGCTTGTGTGTATGAGACTGCTGTCTGCACCCAGAGAAACTGCACAGCCGAGCCCTCCATCTGTGCCAAGAGCAACCATTCAGCCCTTGTTTTCTTCAAATTTCTATGATACTGCTCAGGATTCATCTTTTACTTAGCCGTACTAGGGACCACAGGTTTGGGCCTTGTCGGTTCAATGGTTCACTGTCAGGAACAGTTTGTATTTTAAGGTTTCCCTTAATTATGGCTTATTGATGTGAATGAAAATTGAGCTGGAAATCAAACAGGGATGGTGCAACGTGCTTGAAACTTCACACAATCAGTTTTCAGTGGGCACTCCCTGGTTTCTTTCTTTTGAAAGCAGGCCGAAGATGAAGCATGCAAAAGAAACTGTATCAGAGAGCACTTAAGGAGAATATAAAGAAACATGTATGTACTGAAATAAGTCTCCCAACAATTTGATCAGATTTCTTTGATACTACACAGTATTCATCTTTTAGCTTGCTCCACTAGGCTCCCCAAGGTTGGCACTCTAGGATCAATGGTCCTCTAAATAGGTAAGGGTTAGTGTTATGGTTATGGTTAGGGCTAGTTTTAGAGCTAGTGTTAGGGTTAGAGTTTGTTTTGTTCAAATTTCTTTGATACTTGGAAGATTTATCTTTTACCCAGACTTACTATGTGCCCCAGTTTGGGGCCTTCTTTTTTCAAAGTTTTGCTGTTTGGGATAATTTGTTTTTAATGTTTCTCTTCATTTTGACCTATATGGGTAAATGAGAATGGAGCTGGAAATCAGAGGGTTGATGCTAGCTGGTTGAAACTTCACATACTCAATCAGTTGTCTGTGGGCACTTTCTGGTTTCTTCCTTTTAAAAGTATCAATAAGCTGAAGCATGCAATACCAGTTTATCCCAGAGCACTTTAGGAGAAAACGAGGCAGTATGCGTGTACTGAAATACCTCCCTCAATTATTTGATCAGATTTTTTTTGATACTGTGCAGGATTCATATGTAAGCTAGCCCCACTAGTGTCCACAAGTTTAAAAATTTTATGATCAAAGGTTCTCTTAAGAGGTTAGGCTTAGGGTTATGGTTAGAGTTAGGATTGTAACTAGTGTTAGGGTTAGAGTTAGTTTTTTCCACCTTTTGGATACTGGGCAGGATTTATCTATTTCCTTTTCTTAGTATGCTCCCATTATTTGGGCCTTTGAGTAAAAGGGTTTACTCTCAGGAGCAGTTTTAATTTTCATGTTTCACTACATTTTGCCCTATAGGGGTGAATGGAAATGGAGCTGGACTCCAACAAGGTTTTTCCTAGCTGCTTGAAACTTCACACACTCAATCAGTTCTCAGTGCACACTCTCTCAATTATTTCTTGTGGTAGTAGCCCAAAGCTGAGTTAGAAAGAAACAGCTTTATCTGTGAGCACGTTAGGAGCAAGCTTCAATTTTTTTTTTGTCATGGACTTCTTTAATATTGTACAGGATTCATCCTTTTCCTAGTCTTAGTAGGAGCTCCATGTTTCGATTTTCAAGGTCTGCCAGTTCACTGTCAGGAACACTTTGAATTTTTAGGTTTCACTTTATTATGGTCTATAGAGGTGAATGAAACTGGAGCTGGAATTCAAACAGAGTTAGTACTAGCTGCTTGAAACTTCACACACTCAATCAGCTCTCTGTGGGCAATCTCTGATTGTTCCTTGTAAAAGAACCTTAAAGTGAAGCATGAAAAAATAATTTATCCAAAACACCTTAGGAGAAAACAGGGAAATATGCACATACTGAAATACCTCCCCCCAATTATTTGGTCAGATTTCTTTGATACTGCACAGAATTCATCTGTTAGCTTGACCCACTGGGCTCCTTTATTTGGGGACTCCTATGATCAATGGTTTTCTAAACAGGTTAGTTTAGATTTAGTATTAGGTTTGGGCTAAGGTTACAGCTAATGTTTTATTAGATTTAGTTTTGTTCAAATTTCTTTGATACTGGGCAGGATTAAACTTTTACCTAGCCTTACTATATTCTTTATGTTGGGGCCTCTTGGGTCAAGGGTTTGCTCTCCCCAACAGTTCATATTTTCATTTCATTTTGACCTATGTGTGTAAATGGAAATGAAGCAGGAAATCCAACAGAGTTCGTGCTAGCTACTTCAAACATCACACACTCAATCAGTTTTCTATGGGCATTCTCTGGTTTATTTCTTGTAAAAGTAGCCCTAAGCTGAAGCATGCAAAGCAAATTTATGTGAAAGCACTTTACTAGAAAACAGGGAAATATGCATGTATCCTGAACCACGATCCCAATTATTTGGTCAGATTTATTTGATATTGTGAAATATTCATCTCTTAGCCTACACAACTTGTCTCCACAAGTGTGGGATTTCTAGAATCAAATAGACTCTAAACAGTTAAGTTTCATGTTAAGGTTAGTGTTAGGACTAGGTTTAGATCTAGTGTTAAGGTAAGAGTTAGATTTGTTTTCAAATTTCCATGATACTGTGCAGGATTCATCTTTTTTTTTTTTGGCTATACTCCAAAAGTTTGGGCCTCCTACATAAAGGGTTTGTCTTCAGGAACAGTTTAAATTTTCATGTTTCTCTTCTTTTTGCCCTGTAGGGGTGAATGCAAATGAAGCTGGAAATCAAACACAGTTTGGGCTAGCTGCTTAAAACTTCACACACTCCATCAATCTTCAGTGAGCACAATCTGGTGTTTTCCATGCAAGTAGCCCTAAGATGAAGTAGAAAGTAACAGCTTTATCTCTGAGTGTTTTAGGAGCAAGCAGAATACCCATGTAATGAAAGAGCTTCAAATATTTTTCAGTTGGATTAATTTGATACTGTACAGGATCCATACTTGACCTAGCCTTAGTAGGCTCCCAAGTTTGGTCCTTCAATGTTCAATGGTTCAGGGTCAGGAACAGTTTGAATTTTTAGGTTTCACTTCATTAGGGCCTATGTGTGTGAATGCAATGGAGCTGGGATTCAATTAGGGTTGGGGCTAGCTGCATGAATCTTCACACACTCAATCAGCACTCTGTGGGCCCTCTTTGATTTTTCTTTGTGAAAGTACCTTAAGCTGAAGCATAAAAAACAATTTATCCATGAGCACTTTAAGAAAACAAACAGGGAAATATGAATTACTAAAATACCCCCCCCAATTTTTCATCAAATTTCTTTGATACTGCACAAGATTCATCTCATAAGTTGTGCCACTAGGCTCCCCAAGTTTGGGATTTCTATGATCATAGGTACTCTAAACAGGTTAGAATTAGGTTAGGATTGGGTTAGATCTAGTGTTAGAGTTAGAGTGAATTTTGCTCAAATTCATTTGATACCTGGCATAATTCCTCTTTTACCTCACCTTACTATTTTCCCCAGGTTTTGGCCTTATCCCTTCAATGGTTTGCTGTCAGGAACAGTTTGTATTTTAAGGTTTCCTTCAATTTGACTTTAATGGGTAAATGGAAATGGAATTTGAAATCAAACAGGGTTGGTGCTCGCTGCTTAAAATGGCACACACTCACTCATTCAGTTCTATGTGGGCACTCTGGTTTCTTCCTTGTGAAAGTATCCCAAAGATGAAACATGCAAAAACATCTTTATCAAAAAATACTGTTGGAGACAACAGAGAAATATACATATACTGAAATACCTCCCCAAATTTTTTGGTCAGATTTCTTTGATACTGCACAAGATTTATCTGTTAGCTTGCCCCATTTGGATCCCTTAATTTTTGACTTCTATGATAAAAGGTTCTCTAAACAGATTAGGGTTAGTGTAAGGGCTATGTTTAAACCTAGTGTTAGGGTTAGAGTCAGTTTTGTTCGTGTATATTTGATACTGGGCAGGATCCATGTTTTACCCAGCCTTACTAAGTTCCCTAGGTTTGGGCCTTCTAGGATCATTGGTTTGCTGTCAGTATTTCAGTTTTTATTTTAAGGTTTCACTTCATTTTGACCTATATTTGTAAATGGAAATGGAGCTGGAAATCAAACAGGGTTTCTGCTAGCTGATTGAAACTTCACACACTCAGTCACTTCTCTGTGAGTATGCTCTGGAATTATCCTTGTGAAATATCCCAAAAATAAAGCATGCAAAAACATCATTATGTGAGAGCATTTTAGGAGACAACATGAAAATATGCATGTACTGAACTACCTCCCCCAATCATTTGGTCAGATTTCTTTGATACTGGGCAGGATTCATCTGTTAGCTTTCCCCACTATGCTCCTCAACTTTGAGACTTCTATGATCAATGGTTCTCGAAACAGGTTAGGTTAGAGTTAGGTCTAGTGTTAGGGTTAGAGTTTGTCTTGTTCAAATTTCTTTGATACTGGGTAGGATACATTTTTACCTAGCCTTACTATATTTCCCAGGTTTTGGCCTTCTTGGTTGAATTCTTTGCTGACAGGAAAATTTGTATTTGACAGATTCACTTCATTTTGACCTACATTGGTAAACGGACATGGACATGTAAATCAAACAAGATTGGTGCTAACTGCTTGAAACTTCACACAGTCAATTCTCTGTGAGCACTCTCTGGTTTGTTCCTTGTGAAATTAGTAATAAGCTGAAGCATGCAATACAAATTTATCTTATAACACTTTAGGAGAAAACAGGGAACTATGCATATACTGAAATAGCTTCTCCAATTATTTTGTCAGATTTCTTCTAAACTGCCCATGATTCATCTATAAGCTTCGCCACTTGACTCCCCAATTTTGAAAATTCTATGATCAAAGGTTCTCTAAACAGATTGGGTTTAGGGTTAGACTTAGTGTTAGGACTAGGTTTAGACCTGGTGTTAGGGTTAGAGTTAGTTTTTTAAAAGATTTCTATGATACTGGGCAGGATTCACCTTTTTCCTATTTTTACTATACCCCAAATATTTGGGCCTCCTACGTAAAAGGGTTTTCTCTCAGGAACAGTTTTAATTTTCATGTTTCTCTTCTTTTTGCCATATAGGGGTTAATGGAAATGAAGCTAGAAATCAAACAGGGTTTGTGCTAGCTGCTTGAAACTTCATACACTTAATTAGTTCTCAGTGAGCATTCTCTGGTTTGTTTCCTGTGAATTATCCCTAAGCTGAAGTAGAAAGAAACAACTTTATCTCTGAGTGTTTTAGGAGCAAGCAAAATACACATGTACTGAAAGAGCTTTGATTTTTTTTTTTTTTGATACTGTACAGGATTCATCTTTGACCACCCTTAGTAGGCTTCCCAAGTTTGGGCCTTCAAGGTTCAATGGTTCAGTGTCAGGAACAGTTTGAATTTTTATTTTTCACTTCATTATGGCCTATAGGTGTGAATGCAAATGGAGCTGGAAATCAAACAGGGTTGGTGCTAGCTGCATTAAACTTCACACACTCAATCACTTTGCTGTGTGCCTGCTCTTGTTTGTTCCTTGTGAAAGTACCTTAAGCTGAAGCATGAAAAAACAATTTATCCAAGAGCACTTTAGTAGAAAACAGGGGAAATAGGCATGTACTAAAACACCTTCCCCAATTATTGATCAGAATTTTTGATACTGGAGAGGATTCACCAATTTTCTTGCCCTCCTAGGAACCCCAATTTGGGACTTTTTTCGTCAATCTCTATAAACAAGAAAGGCCTAGTTTTAGGATTAGAGTTAGGGCTAGGGTTAGAACTAATGTTCGGGTTAGAGTTAGTTTTGTTCAAATTTCTTTGATACCAGTCAGTATTCGTCTTTTACCTAGCACTGCTATGTTTCCCAGGTTAGGCCTTCTCAGTTCAATGTTCACTGTCAGGAACAGTTTGTGTTTTAATGTTTCACTTCATCTTGACTTCTGTGTGTTAGGGTTAGGGTTAGGTTTAGGGCTATAGCTCAGTTTTGTTTTAGCGATAGGGCTAGGTTTAGGGCTATATTTTGAATTAGTGTTAGGGTTAGGGCTATTGTTAGGGTGAGGTTTATGCTTGAGGTTAGGGTTAGATTTATAGATAAGGTTAGATCCAGCTTTAGGGTTAGGGCTAGGGTTAGTGTTATCATAAAAGATAGGTTTAGAACTAGGGAAATGGCTAGGACAAGAGTTAGATTTAGATTATGATTAGACTTACGGTTAGAGTTAGGTTTAAAGCTAAAATATGGCTAGGATTAGGGCTAGGGTTACTGTTAGGGTCAGGCCTAGGGGTAGGGCTAGGTTTAGGATTAGCTTTGTTGTCAGGATTAAATTTAGGGGAAGGGTGGATTTATAGATAGCTTTAGGGCTAGGGAGAGGGTTATAATTAAGATTAAAGCAAAGGTTAGTGTTTAGGTTAGGATTAAGGCTAGGTTTAGGGCTAGAGTTTCTGTTAGGTTCAGGGCTACAACTAGAGCTAGGGCTAATATCAAGTCTAGGGTTATGAATAGGATAGTTTTAGGGTTAGGTTATGGCTAGGTCTAGTATCAGAGCTATGTTTAGGGTTATTGGTCAGGTTTAGAGTTAGGGGTATTATTAGGTATAGGGTCAGGGTTAGCATTTTGTTTAGGTCAGAGTTTAGGTTTAGGGCTTGAATTAGTGTTGTGTTAAGGCTTAGGGTTAGGGTAATGGATAGGGTTATGTTTAGGTTTCAGTTAAGTTTTAGGGTAATGGATGCATTAGGTATAGCAATACAGTTAAGGTTAGCATTGGGTTAGGATTATGTTTACTATAATGAATAAATTTAGAGCTAGGGTTAGGGATAGGTTATGGTTTGGATTAGTCTAACATTAGAGTTAGGTTTAGGGATAGGGCTAAGGTTTGGTTTTATGGTAAGCGTTAGGTTTAGGGATAGTGTTATTGTTAGGATAGGGTAAGGGTTACTCTTTGAGCTAGGGTAATGGCTAGGGTGACGGTTAGCTTTACGTTCAGGTCTAGGGATATGTTTATGTTTAGGGTTTGGTTTAGGATTTGGGTTATGGCTAGAGTTTTCCTTACAGTTACAGTTAGGTTTAGGATTAATGGAAAATGTTAGATTTTGGGTTAGGTTTAGAGTTTGGATTAGAGCTAGTCTTAGGATTAGGTTTAGTGTAAGGCTTAACATTTTCGCTAGGGTTGGGGCTATGGTGAGGTTTAGGTTTATGGTTAGGTCTTAGGATACGTTTATGGTTAGAGTTAGTTTTAGTGTTAGGGATTGGGTTATAATTAGGGTAATTGACACGGTTAGATTTAAAGTTCATGCTAGGATTAAGGTTAGGATTAGAGCTAGTGTTAGGGTTATGGTTTAGGATAGGGCTAGGGTAATATTTAGGGTAAGGGTTTGGCTTTGAGCTAGGGTTAGGTCTAAGGCAAGTGTTAGTATTTGGGTTAGTGTTAGGGCTAGGGTTAGGTTTTGGGTTATGCTTAGGGCTAAGTTTAGGCCTAGGATTATGGCTCAGTTTTGTGTTAGGTTTAGGGCTAGGATTAGGACTATGGTTATTGTTAGGGCTACTATTAGGTTAAGATTAGTGTTAAAATAGGGTTAATGCTAAGGTTATTTTTAGGACAACTATTAGGTTTAGGGTTCTGGATAGATCTAGTTTTAGGACTAGGTTTGGGGTTAGGGTAAGGTTTAGAGATAGGTTAATGTTAGGGTCAGTGTAAGTATTCCTGATAGGATTACTGCTAGGGTTAGAGCCAGAATTAGGACTACTGTTAGGTCTATGGGTAGGGTAAGTGTTTAGTTTAGGTTAAGGGTTATAGTTAGGGCTAGAGCTAGGATTTGTTTAGGTCTAGGGCTAGAATTATAGCTATATTTATGATTAGTTTTGGGTCTAGATCTATGTTAGTGTTAGGTATAGATATAATCTTATTGGTAGGGCTAGTGTTAGGCTTTGGTTTAGGGTTAGGATCAGGTTTAGACATAGGCTTACTGTTAGGGTCAGAATAAGGGTCAGGGTTAGGGTTGGAACTAGAATGAGGACTAGATTTAGAACTAGTAATACTGTTAGAGTTTAAGATAGGCTAAGCATTAGGGTTAGGACTAGGGTTAGCATTTGGTTTAGATTTTGGCTTAGGGTAAGGTATATGTTCAGGTATAGGGTTAGGGCTAGGGTTAGGGTTAGTGTTAGGGTAGTGTTAGGGTTAAGAGTAGGGTTTAAGCTAGGGTTATTACTAGAATTAGGTGTAGGATTTGTGTTAGGGTTAGGGCTATAATGACAACAACTAATGTACAAGCTAGGTTTACAATTAGGGCTAGTTTTAGGGTTAGGGTTAAGGCTAGGTCTGGTGTTAGGGTTAATTTAAAGTTAGGGTATTGTTTAGAGCTAGGATTAATGTTAGGATCAGTGTCAGGTTCAAGGTTATTTTTACAGTTAGGGTTAGGGTTAGGTGTAGATTTATGTTTTGGTTTAGGTTATGGGTTAGGGTTAAGGATATGGCTCGGTTTGTTTTAAGATTAGGGCTAGGAATAAGGCTAGTATTAGGGCTAGAGTTAGGAAAAGGTGTAGAGTTAGGGTTTGGTTTAGGTTAAGGGATAGGGTTAGGGCTATGGCTCGGTTTTGTATTAGGATTAGCATTATTGTTAGGGCTAGTGTTAGGGTGTGGTTTAGAATTGTGTTTATGTTTAAATTTAGAGTTAGGTTTA